>NC_136063.1:2050678375-2050833375 GCF_964261635.1 Lissotriton helveticus | reverse complement strand
TTGCGAAAGTTAAAACTATTGGCATTGTAAATGACAAAGCTATTAATTTAGCTATTTTCAAAATCAACACAAAAATACAAAATTTTTCATTTACAATATCAATAGCTCAAACTTTCCTAATGCGAGACCTATTGCATTGCAAATGCTTGTTGATTTTGTTACGGCTCATATCTGGTCCAACCACTGTTCCGACCTCTCCAATGCAGTGTCCATAAATATGTTTAAGTCTCCCCTCACCAAAATCTCCTAATCTTGTGAGGTCTTGATCAGGAAAAGCGCTTTTTTGAGGAATTTGTCCTGTTTCTCATTGGTAGCATAGATCATCGTTAGTGTGAAGGTATGGTTGTTTAAAGAGATCTGTATGACTAGGAGTCTACCACCCATTTCAGAGGAAATGCTGAAGATTTTCAAATGTATGTATTAGTAAATAGTTTATATACCGCCGACTTACTGGCAGGGGTTTCCTGGCAGTGACAGGCAGTGAAACCTGACCTACAATTCCACCCATCTAAATTAGGGTGAAGGAATTACAGGTCTGCCTCCAACAGCTCTTACTATGCAGGGGGTTGGAGGGGTTTAATCTCGATGGAGACAGAGTAGTTTCTGCTGTGATTATGCCAAGGTCCACCTGCATCTAAATTTGGTGGGAGGCAGATAAAAATTTTGCCAGTAAAGATATTGCCTCACAATTGCAACGGAGTATCCTTGCCACTAATCAAGGCCCTTAATAAGCATGCCCTTCAATATATTGTCTCTCATGTTCTTATGCACTGCCAAGTTCATGAGTGGGAATCGTGGGAGATATCTGAACAGATAGGCTCGAGATGGGGGAAGTAGCCACTCGTCCAGCCTTGGGGGCGAAATCTTAACCTGCAGATCTATGTTTAATGGATGCATGGATGGTTGATGTGAGGCTGAGAGGGCGCAGGAATTTTGCGAATTTGCTTTGGTTATGTAGGCCCAGAGAGTCTGTTTGCCACTGAAGTCTTTTAAGCACAGTGTGTAGGTCGATAAATCTCGGGGTTGGGTGACTTACAACTACCCTAGATAAGGCGGCCAGTTGTGCTTTGATAAGGGTTCATTGGTTGCTAGATGCGGGGATCTCCATATTGTAGGTTGGAGTGGGGCCTTGCTTTTCCCTCAGCCCAACTGTCTGTCTGTCTGTCTGTAGTGTGGTATCCTAGGTGATGTGCATTGTTGTGTTCAAGTCAGGTGCTGTCCACCATTCCTCGTTTCGCCACAGCACGGGGACACGCTCTGTTCCCTGGCCCGAGTCTCTAAGATCACGATCTTAGGCAATCTCTCAGGGGCCCGACCATTCCAAACTTCGCCAGCCGAGACCGGCAATCTTTGGCCTGCCCCATGGACTCCAGGCACCTTATCTTTGCTTCGCCACAGCACGGGGACATGCTCAGTCCCCTAGCCCAGTGCTCACAAGCCGAGCACTGTCACAATTAGGCTTGCCCAGCCTAATAAGACATACTGAGCAGACACACTGTTGCTGTTGCGCTTCTAGCTGGTTGTCCTACTTTCCTATGGGCCCCACTGCCCGATAAAGATCATACGCCACCCACGTCATCCCCAAAAACACTATCTCGATAACTTTGATTCTGATGTGCCATTATGAACCTAATCTTCTCCTGTAGATCTCTCCTACGTATCTCCTTATTGTTATTTATTCTGATCCTTATGCGTCATTATCTGCCTGCATTAAGCTTATGTCCTATCCTATTCTTGTTTTTCTCTACCCTCACTGCCATTCATCTTCCCCTTATTATTCAATCCTACCTACGTGCACTTTAAGCTGCCCGTTCTGATCTCCCCCCATGAAATCCTGCCCTTTGTTTCTCATTAAATTCTCCTAATGCTCTTTTTTCCTCCTACTTCCTCATTGTTATTTAATTTGATCTGCATGTACCTTAAATTGCCTGTATTGATTTTATGTCCTATCTAACTGTTGTTTCTTTCTTTACTCTCACTGCAATTCAACTCACCTTCACTATCTAATCTGATCCATATGCGTATGCACTATAATCTGCCTGTAATGGTCTTATGCCCCACTCAATCCGATGGCTTTCTTTTTTGTTTCTCACCAATTTCACTTTTCTCTTCTTAGCCATTTGCTATTTTATCGGACCTGTATGCGTCATAAACTGCCTGGTTTGATCTTATGCTTTCTCCAATTGTTGATGTTTGCCTTGCCTTCATTACCGCACACCTCCCTATTCATTCAATTACTCCTCTGTCCTCTATCCACTCTGCTAAGCAGTGTATGCCCCATACTTCGCACACTACGGAACTCTGAATCATACCTCCTCTTAACCCCCCTGCATACTTCCTCTTAACCTAAACCCCTACCCACTGCTCTCCCTCTCCCATTGATACACAGTCCCATCTTGGACCCTAACCTCGGCCTTATCCACTCTCAGTTTGTAGCCTTCCAATCCGAATATCCCCCCTCCTGTCACTATCTTGCCCAAACTTTCTAACCCTCACACGCCCCGCCAATCCTCACCATTCAAACCCTCCGATCTTCTGCTGTGAAAACTAACCCCACACTCTTACCCCTTCCCACTCACTCCTTGCTCCTTGCTATTGCCCAAACCTCCTTTTTCATCACTCCTCCCCTTTTTCTTTGCTTCTTCAATCTCCCCCAGCCAAACTGCCCTATCATGACCCACCTCAATCCCGTTCCCTCATCCTCCCCTAACCTACAAACACCCCGCCTTCACCAAACATGGACCCAACTCTTGAACCAAATATAAATTACTAATCCGGCATCCAGAAACCCTAATTGAAGACAACTACCACAGCCTCACGTCCCCCATTAAAACGAACTATATATTCTACACCAGACGCCCCTCCAAATGGAAGAGCACCTTTTTGTGCAACCTCCCAGTATCTAACGCAATCAAAATGCCCTACGGTTCAAACTTTCCACTACTCCAACCCCACTTTTCCCTGATCAAATAAACATTTCCGTTTACAAAATTGGCAACATCCTGATTCAAGCCTCCGATCACCACGTACCATTTTCGAACACCATTTCAGCACTCTCTCCTACTGTAGTGTAGTTCCTATATTCCCAATAGGCTCTGCGCATTGGAATATTATATCCTATAGATTTGACCTAGAACTTAGGTCTACGAGGTCTCTATCAAATATATTAGACTTAATTGTGAGTGCCAGCTAGCTCAGAGGTCACTAGAAACTTTCTCGAATAAACAAGAAGGGATTTGTTTCTGACAACTGCATAAACATGACAACTTTGTTTTCCCAAGATAAAAACATATCTCCAGAGTCGTGGAAACAATAGATAGATATTTTACTCAGTCAATCGTGCATGCTTCGTTTCAACAGAGGTGCAGAGAAATAGAGAGACGGGCGACTTCAATAAAAGTATTTATTGAACAGTCTTCTTTCTCATGCAGAAGAAATGAACTGCTACAATCGTAAGACTGGCTGTGAAGTATAATGCGTACAGCAAGAAGAGTATTATAAAATAATACTGTAAAAGCATGGTATGGTTTCTAAGCCATAAAATGCATATATAAATAAATAAATAAATACTAAAACGTACTCAACTAGTGCTTCTAAAATACGCCTACCCCGATGTACCTAACCTAAGTCTAGTACGAGGGAAGAAGTAAGTGAGGTGTAGTATAAGTTTAGTATTCTTTGCCAAGAATCTATCCAAGATTTCTCTTAGGGTCTAATCAGATCCGTACCTTGGTTTCGAATGAAGGAGGTCTGGCATCTCTCTGTCTCAGGACTCAATTTCCCAACACCCCGCAAGGGGACCTTTGAAACACTGGAGCTGTATTTCTCGGCAAGAGAAAAGACAGCGTCTCTCTCAGTGCGTCAGCTGGAGGGTTGGCTTCCTTCGGCACTTGCTGCAGTGAGCTGTGTCGGGCAAGTAGATAGTCGAACTGCTCCAAACCACCGTGTGTTTGCTAGGGCAAGTGTGGGCATATTTATAACTTGAAGGTGCCGAGTTTGACGTAAAGTTGGACATAATAACGTCATCAAAGAATCGCAGTTCTTTGAAAACTCCATGAGTTCTTGGACAAATCAATATTCAAGCAAGGGGAAGTCCCTAACTGCTAAAGCCGAGTTTTCCAAGAAATTGTTGTGGCTTTTCGAACTAGTGGAAGTTTCCATGCCTGTATTTGGACTGCACGGGCTATGTCTAAATATGGCTATGATTTATATGCCTATATAAGGACAAGGTGATTAAACCTATATAAGGGCATGAGTCGGGAAAATTACACTAGGGTCCTAAAATGCTATACAACACCCACTTCACTTTATTATGCTCGACATTACTAAATTTAAGCACTAAAACATATCTAAAGCATGTGTTTAAAATCCCACCCAAAAATACATAAAATGCATTTGAAATGGTTTCACATGAAAATGAGTATTTGTACTGTACGCATTTGAGAGCAATGATTTAATTTTAAGCATATAGTATGACATTGGCAATGCTAACTGAATGAATCATGAAAATTACATTTATGAAATGGCTCTTAAATACAGAAAAAAAGTCGAGACCATCCCATAGCAGAATATATAAACTGGTTTGGTTTGTGGATAAGGTCAATATTATTTCTAGGAAGTATTCAAAGACTTCTTGTTTTCTAAGAATGGTTCTACTTTAAGCAGATTACTTTGTGCCAGTTCAATTTTGGAAATCAAATTGTAGAAAAACTAGAGTTCCAAAGTTAGAAGTTTTTTTTAAATGAAGGTCAAATTCAAAGTTGATAGAACGCTGTGTGTTAATTTCAAAAGTTATTCTCGGTGTCAGGAGAAAACATTAAATCTTCTAAGCTCGCAAAGATAATTGCCTACCACAGTAGGTGAAAGTTGAACCGCTTCATTAAGAAGATCAATTGTACACAGATGAGAAGCACCGCCGTCAGTGTCAGTCGCATTAGCAATGTTCGCAGTAGATGGTACCTGTGTGCCTGTTGGTCCACGTATCTCACCCTCAGCTGGAGTTTCAGGTGAGACCTCAATGAATGCCGTCATCAGGATTGGTAGCCGTTGGGGACAACACAATGCATGAGCCGTTACCGAACCAAGCAAAGCGTCAACATCCGTTGGCAGTGCTGAAGGAAGTGCCAGACAAATATCCAACACGCATTCCTCTCCACAAAGCAGGCATTGTAGAACAGGTAAGATGCAATCTTGCCAGATTGGTCTGAATGACAGGAACCACGTGGTATTCAGATCTCTCAAACAAGCCAAGCCAAGAATCTGTATTATGCGCTCACGATACTGCATTGTCAGTAGAGTGCTCTCCATGGTAATCTCGGTATCGATGGTGACTGGACTTGCCATATCGGAGCAGAAGGAACAACAATACTATCCCTGCTAGGGGTCCCAAAATGAGAGGCAGGCCGCCAAACACAGAGTGCACAAAGTTTGAAAAAATGCCTAGGACTGCTTCAAAGGGTGCTAACAGTCCTGAAAAAATTCGTCTTAAATACATGTACAATACCACTGGTATCAGACATGTTTAAGATACGACCTAACATTTCTGCGAAATTTATGGGGCAGTTTGTTGATAATAGGGCATGTATCTCCGCAGAGGACCTTGCAACTTGCAGATCATACGTCTCTCTGGACGAGGTCAGTGGCACAGTTTTTTGTAAAAGAATGGCTTTCATTCTGCTTAAAGTATCAATTCGTATAGAAGAGTTGTTCAGTGAAGGCCATAGCGTCGACTCCTCGTCTGTCTTAGTTTTAGGAAACAATACTTGCATACAACAAGTGACCCTGGCTGACACACTAGCGAGCTATTCCTGGCATCATTCCACAACAGCTGTGATCATTCAACATTATGTAGCTCCCACTGGAAAGCTGCCTAAAAATTGGATCTATCACTGTTGCCGGAGAACCTTGCAGGTGGCAAGATAAGAGCCATCGCAAGCTCCATGCAAATTAATACCCTGACATAAAAGTGTACTGCTCAGTGTGATTTTGCAATTCTTACCACTAAGGAATACCTCCTGTTCCCCACTCCAACATTTGTGTGTGTATGGTAAATCCCAGGTCGATTTTATGTATTCTTTACCCAATCTCTCATACAGGCCTGCTGGTATGTGTTTCAAGCAATACTGAAACTGGAAAATCGTCACTGGCATCGTGATGGTGCCATGTATTATCCATTCTATGGCTGGTTTCTCAGAAATGGTTAATGGTAATCTTTCCAGTATTTCTATGCTCAGCACCGTATAGTCTGCTCCCCTATGTGCCAAAGAGATTTGTTTATCTGTAAGGTTAAATCCAGTAAACAATGACATGGTGTTGATTAGACGCCAAGGCACATAGCCTGAACGAAGATTTTGTAACATCCAGCCGAGCAGCATTATAGAACGTAATTGAGACTGTCCATGTTGTAACATGAGTAAGTCCTGTTCCATTATGTCTATGGCAGAGGATACAATGCTTTCCAAAGAATAAATTCTGGATGACAGAGTCGTTAACCCATTGTCAACTACAGAGAGAGCTTTCTCTAAATTAATATGATTAATTTCTCGTATTCGTTCTGCAGTTTCCATTTGCGTGATTTTCCATGCTTCATTATAAGCAGCATATTTACACTGGCGTATATGAAACGTTTATGACGTGGTTTACGAGGTCCTTGTAAGAAGTCTCTCAAATCAACGCCATCTTTAAGTAAAGTTAAGTGTTGTTTTATATCTGGCAGTGCACAGTTTTCCTACACTGTATATTGTTATTATCCCTGGATGTTGTCTCTGGATGTTGTCTTGGATCTGGCCTAGTTACTGTAAACCCTTGTGTCTTGTTCAGGAATCTATCTTGACAGTTATTCGTGTCTGTGGGCCAGATTAACCATTTTTTCCAATCAGGATTAGTTCTGTTTTGTTGTAAAATATATTTCACGTCTACCTCCTCATCTGTAGTTTCATTACTATCAGGTGTGGGTTTAGGTATGGACAGTTTGTTTAAGTCTTTTATCTTGGCTAAGCCAAGACAAGATGTCTGTTGAACAGTGTCATTTAAAAACATTATTTGTTCTGGGATGATGCAGGCTCTGAATAAGGCTTCTAAACCTTGCACCTGCCAGTCTTGTGTGCCCTAGACAGTTTTTGTCTCCATGTTGTCTTTCCAAAAGTCAAAACCTAATGTGGACAATTGAGCATAATAGGCCGCAGAATAAATTTGCTTAGTATTAGTCAACATACTTTTCATTCATGTCTTATTAACATTTTTAAAGTAAAATGTTTCTGGATTTGTGACATTAAAACCCGAGAAGTATGGACATTTTTCATAGAATGTTTTTGAGCTACCCTTTGGTGGCGTTGGACAATGTTCCCATTGATTATATGTAAAAACATTTCTAGGGTTTGCAGATTTGTGCAAATAATGATGACCATAATGATTAAAACAATACATTTGTTTATAATCTGATGAAACTTCAAAGTATTCATGTTTTGTCAATTTTGCTGACATTTCAAAGTCTGCCATCATGTTATTAACAGCCTCAAAGTCCCAATCATCAGAACGTGCTGGGTGAAACAAAGTCACTCAAGGAAACCTTAAATTGGTGTGGAATCTTCAACAGCTCTACAGGACCATAAATGTCATAATAAGTTCTGTCCCATACTATATCACCAGGTAGAGGAACGGCTGTGATGTTTACTGATGATAGGTCACTTTGTTCACGACGAGATGATTTGTGTGGCTTCAGGAGCAAGTTGATGTTCTTACTTGCTGTGTCCATTTTACTATATTTTCCATCTATCAGCTTTCCCAAACTTAAAACAAGAATGAGCCAAAGTAGGAGAAAAAGTACACCTAACACAATCCAAAATTCAACCCATGGTGAAACCAGATATGTATTTGCAAGCTGGTGAAAAAGTTCTGTTACTTGTTCCTTGCAAGTTTTGTTTGCTGGCGTCGTTTCAGGTTCACTGGGATCCTCAGAAAAAGTATCAAAGTTGATGAAATAGCCAGAGGCAGATCTGTCAGTTGTTGGTATTGCATCAGGATTACTTGTAATCACTGGAGCTACTTGATCCCTTGTCATATTAGTATTGTCAGATGCTATATCATTGTAGACAGGAGTGTCTTGACGAATTGTTATTTGGGTATCAAAAGGCACAAGTTCCATGGCTTTGTTACATAGACCTTCTTTTTGCACTGCAGATTCTTCAAAAGGTGATGAGTCTCTCAGTTTGAACCTCTTGAATAGTAGTAAGATTTGGCCGTCTGCTACATCTTTGGAGTCCACTGGGCCTACTACTTATTATCGGCCACATGATGTGGTTTTACCAGATCGATGGACACAACTCGGTTCTCCTTTCTTCCAGCAAGTGGCGGCAGTAACACTGTTCTTGATCCGTGAATTGCTACCACAGGTACTGGTATTCTGGTGAATTGTGAAATCGCGCTGTGAGAGCTTCGGTTGTTTGTGGTAGCTTCGTGTCTAGAGAGCGTGCAGGGCGTGCTGACGTGGTGGGCGTAGCTGGTTGCAGGTGGGAGGAACCTACCGAGCAAGCGGAGCAAGCGAGGTTCTGTCGGCGCCGGTCCCAAATCAAGCCACCGGGATCAGGACTAGGGATTGCCGCGGACTTGGTGACCAGGAGCCCGAGGCGGAACGAGGCGACGGCAGCGGCGGTGCGGTGCGGTGCAAAGAAGCCAAATCCAAGTAAGTCGAGGGGCGGTGAGTGGTGGCGCAACGCAGCCATGGGTAGGTAGTGAACCAAGCCCAGGCTGAGGTCAAGACCCCGCTCCCCCCTGGTCCGCATGGTGCTTCGCCCGGCCCGTTAGCCCTGTTAGCCCTAAACTGCCCTAACTGCCCTATCCAGTCCCCGAGTTACCCCCTTTGGGGTACCGTTGACGGCATTTCCCAAGCCCTGGTCAGCTTAAGGGATACCAGCTCTGCTCCGTTCTGCTCGGTGTGGTCTCCCCCCCCGCCGCTGCATATTGCCCGCCGGGTTGGTTGCCTAGGGCTCATTTGGAGAATTCCCCCAGCTCTCCAGCTTTGGTTCCACCCCCTTTGCTCTCTTTGCTCCCTCCCCACTGACCCCCAGGCTCGTGGGCACCCAGTCGGCTTCATCACCCGTCGGAGACCAGGCCGTAAGGGCTTACGCTCCCCCCCCACCCCCCACCCCCCCACGGTGGGTTGAGGTTTTGCATCTGGGGGGGTGTGCCTCCGAACCAAGCACGGATACTGGGTCTCCGGTGTGGTTGGTTCAGCGAACGGGGGACTACGAGCTGGGCGGCTGTGGCGGGGGACAAGCGGGCAGGGGGTAGCTACCACACACGCCACAGTAACAGCAGTAGCAGCAGTAGCAACAGCGCCTGATTCCTGACTCCTGATACTTGCCCTCCCTGCTCCACAGACAAGCTAAGACGGGAATATATGCCAGGGAGACATCAGGGGTCCCCACGTCCCCCCCCCCCGAGCTCAAGATCTGGTCAAGATCTAGTCAGAACCTAGCAGAAACATCTAAGCGCAGGTCCGGAAGAAGGTCCCACTGCTCTGGACCCTATACCAGCGGCTTCCTGCAACTACGTAAATTAACAGAAGCAATGAGATCGGGAGAGTCAGAAAAACCACCATCACAACAAAAAGGAAGAAGTTAAAACAGGCGGCAATCGATGAAGTATCTACCATGGCTACTCACACGTGCCCTCGGGCCCCCAGGACACACTGAAGCTTCCAAATTCGCCCTCATATGGAAGGCAACTTCTTAGCAACAGCAGCACACGCCTCTCCCAGGCACCAGCTTCAATTGGCCTAAAACCCCGGTCCCTATTGGATTACTTTAAAAAAGCCTCGGACATGTTAAAGTCCACCTTTCCTCCACAACCCTTTGAGGCTACCAGTCCATGCTCCCAAGAACAATCGGTAAAGTCAAGCACACAATCACCGCCATGGCTCCTCACAACAATCAAAAAGCCTGCATCTGCTCCGGAAGTCTATATCTTTGGGTCTGCATCTAACAACCAGATAACAGCCCGGGAGGGCTGCGGAAGGAGCCCTCAAGATCTCAATCCAAGTCTCCAACCGTTACTGAGCCAGTCTCATCAACCCTATGCCACCAACAAGCAAGAGGTCTGCTCTACCCAACCCCCTTCAGTGATTCCCACTCACGATTTATACCCCCAGCACGTCAACCATCTAAGTCAGAGATCCTATCATCACCGCCTCCGCAACACACCGTTGTGCCAAAGGAGGATACCCCAGCACATCACCTTCGACTAATCTTTCCACAAATTCATGCTCAAAATTATCATGCCTTTAACAATGACACACTTAGCTCCCCCTTGTCAGGTTTGCCCCACAAGACTCACCTTTGCTTGTGGCGCGATTCCGCAGAGACGACAAGAGCACCCGTCCCTGTACCCACCTAACCCTCGTGGACGACAAAACCCAGCAGGGATGAGATGGACGCAGGGATGGGAGCCAGGGTGTAGGGTTAAGGATGGCGTGGAGCTGGTGGGGCGTCCCGCTGTCACTGGAAACCAGAATAAGAAAGATCAGAAAGTGAAGCAGACCCGAAAGGAACCACCCCACTTACACACACAGGACCAGGTACCCCATGAGGACTTACCAAGGCTCCCGAAACGAAGGTTCCTTGATGAGTGCAGCTCCGGTTGTGAATAGCGAGGAAGGCGCTCCTGCGCGTTATCGCCAAGTACAAACTAAGGAAGGCGCTCCTGCGCGTTATCGCCAAGTACAAACTAAAGAAAGCGCTCCTGCGCGTTCACCCAAGCTAAAACAAAAAGGAAAGCGCTCCTGCGCGGGTAACTGGAAATGGGAATCAACCACCCAGCTTGTGGCATTCCTGGTAAGGGGACAGGGTCTACAGTCTGAGGTATTCCCTTATAGCGCTCCTGCGCGGTGGGAAAAAACAAAGACAAAACCCCCAAAACACAATTGTGGTTCAATGTACACCCTTAGGGCGCTCCTGCGCTCCAAGGGTCATGAAAACAACCAAGGGCTTTCCTGGAACTCCCAGGTGAAGAAGTACACCAGCGCTCCTGGAAAGGCGCTGTCTAAGACAAGGAAGCGCTTCAGCGCGGCTTGTCTCCCAGAAGCAGAAGGAAACAAAGTAGCACTGCAGCGCGGCTCTCCGAGAATGCCGCTGACACAAAGTTGCAATTCAGCGCGGCTCTCCGAGAATGCCGCGGACACAAAGTTGCAATTCAGCGCGGCTCTCCGAGAATGCCGGGGAAACAATGTTGCACTACAGCGCGGCTCTCTCCAGGCATGCAGGTCTCAGGTTAAGCCAGAATCCGGAATCCGAAGCGTTCAGCCGGCGGGAAAAGCGCAGTATATGCGTTTTCCCCCGGAAGTGCTTCTGTGCCTCGCTTCCCAGGGGCTAGACCGGGTACTCGGCTTCCGCCGGAAGTGAGTATCCCGGCCTCCCGTGTGTGTCAGCGGGATGGCCGGCCGCGGCAACGCCACGAGCCGTGACAGTACCCACCCCCAGAACAGAACCCCTCCAAAGCCCCCCCCCCGAAGTCAGAAAAGAGAGACTGGGCGAGGACACAGGGGATGACGTAGGTGAAAAGCACGGACCAGAACAGGAGCATGGCGTACATGGGACAAGGGCTCCCAGGATCGTTCATCGGGACCGTACCCCTTCCAGTCCACAAGGTAGAACAGCTTGCCCCTGGTACGACGGGACCCCAAGATAGCCCTGACTTCATATTCCTCATGGCCCTCCACCACCACCGGTGAAGGGGGCGACGGAAGAGAACCGCCAGACTGAACTGCCCGCAGCAGGGAGACGTGGAAGACCGGATGGATTTTCATGTGCGAAGGCAGGGACAGCTTCATGGCCACCGGGTTGATTACCTTCTCCACAGGAAAGGGGCCCACATAACGTGGCAGCAGTTTTTTGGGCCCATGCACATTTAGGTGCCGAATAGACAGCCATACGCTATCGCCTTCGCGATACGCGGGTTCTCGTTGTCGATGGGCGTCTGCCCGCTCCTTGTAGGTGTCTTTTGCTTTGGCCAACTCGAACCGTGCCTTTTGCCACAGGTTGCGCAGGGTTCCATGGTAAGAACGCACGGTGGGTAGGAGGCTGTCCTGAGGCTCTTCCCATGCCGACGTGCGAGGATGGCGTCCATGGAGGCAGAAGAAAGGGGACATGCCGATGGCCGAATGCTTGCTGTTGTTGTACGCATACTCTGCCATCCATAGCACTTCGGACCATTCCTTCTCGACTGTCAGCAGTAGACAACGGAGGTACTGTTCCATGGTGTGGTTTGTTCTTTCGGCCTGTCCGTCGGTCTGGGGGTGGTACGCGGAGGAGAGACGTACGTCCATCTCGAGTATCCTGCATGCCTCTTCCAAAAACGGGACACAAACTGCGATCCCCTATCCGTTATGACCACGGAAGGAATGCCATGGAGACGAACCACCTCTTGTACGAATATCAAGGCCAGCTCGGCCGCCGTGGGAAGTTTCGTCAAGGGAACGAAATGTGCCATCTTGGTGAGGTGGTCCACGATCGTGAGAACCGTGGTGTGTCCTGATTTGGTGAGTGGGAGCTCAACCACGAAGTCCATGGAGATGGTATGCCAGGGAGAAGGAGGCACAGGAATGGGCTGTAAACGACCAACCGATGGTTCGGATCTGTTCTTGCCAAGCAGGCAAACTGCGCAGTTCGTCACGTGTGCCTTTGTATCCGTCACCATCGTGGGCCACCGATACTGCCTCCGCACAAGGTCGAGCGTTTTGTGGTAACCGGGATGGCCGGAGAGTACATGATTGTGACACAAGTATAGGGCCTTTGTTTGTTCGGGTATCCCGGTTAGATGCGTTTGGTTTCGTGTCCCTCCTTCTTCGTCCCCTTCCGAGACAACGGGATCGGACCGTGTCGTGTCTGGTTCTGCCTGGCCACTGGAACGAACAGGAGCGATGATGCCCTGGAAATGCTTCTCCGGTAAGATCAGGCCAGGCACATGGTCTTCGGCATTTTCTTCCGTTTCAGCCAGTCGCGATAGTGCATCTGCTTTGGCGTTGTCTTTCCCGGGCCGGAATGTAATCATGAAGTCGTACTCATTGAAGAATAGGGTCCATCTGAGCTGTCGGGCTGTGAGGGCACGTGCTGATCGTAGAAACTGCAGGTTTCTGTGGTCTGTATAGATGGTCACTTTATGTTTCGAGTCCTTCAGGAAGTGTCGCCATTCCTCGAATGCGGTCTTGATGGCTAGCAGTTCCCGGTCAGACACGGTGTAGTTGCGCTCGGCGGGTTGGAGTTTCTTAGAGTAAAAGGCCACGGGATGTAGTCGGCCCGTCTCGCAGTTCCGTTGTGAGAGCACACCGCCTATGGCGTCCTTGGAAGCATCAGCCTCTACGATGAAAGGCTGCTCGGTATCAGGGTGCACCAGAACCGGGGCCATGGTAAACCGTCTCTTTAGTTCCTGGAAGGCGTTGTCAGCTTTTTGGTCCCAATCAAAACGTACTCCCTTGCGCAGCAAGCGCGTAATGGGAGCCACCATCTCAGAGAAGCCCGTGATAAAACGTCGATAATAGTTGGAAAAGCCGAGGAACCGTTGGACGCCCTTCACCGAGACAGGATGGCTTCCACTTTTTTGTTGTCCATTTGAATGCCTGCCGGTGTGATGATGTGCCCCAGGAACTCAACCGATGTGACGTGAAACAGGCTTTTTTCTAACTTCACGTACAGACGGTGTTTCTCCAGTTGCTGTAGGACTGAACGTACATGATGGACGTGCTCTTCGTTGGTTTGTGAATAAATCAGGATGTCGTCGATGTAGACGATACAAAAGACGTCGATGTAGTCCCTCAACACCTCGTCTATGAAAAACTGGAATGCGGCGGGGGCGTTGCAGAGTCCGAATGGCATGACCTGGTATTCGAAGAGGCCGAACTTCGTCCGGAAGGCGGTCTTCCATTCGTCGCCCTTCCGGACCCTGACAAGATGGTAAGCCCCCCGAAGGTCCAGTTTGGTGTAAATGGTGGCGTTTTTGACCTGGTCCAAGAGGTTGGTTATCAACGGTAGCGGGTACCGGTTTTTAATCGTGATGGTATTCATCGCACGAAAGTCGATGCAGGTCCTCAAATCCCCTTCCTTCTTCGACACGAAGAAAAGAGGAGAGGAAACCGGAGACCTGGAGTGACGTATGAAGCCATTGTCCAGGTATTCGTCCAGATAGGAGCGGAGGTGGATGTTCTCTTTTTCTGTGAGCGAGTAGATCCTGCTGCATGGCAACGTGGAGCCGGGAATCAGGTCTATGCGGCAGTCAAAGGATCGATGGGGTGGCAAAGTGTTGGCTCCCTTCTTATCGAATACCCCCGCTAGGTCCTGGTATTCTTTCGGTATGGTTCCTTGGGAAACCATTCCCATCCCTACTACAGGTAACGAGTGTGCCTGTATGACCCGAGGACCTGTCAGGTCGATTTCTGCGTAACAGGTGCTATTACAGTACTCTGATTCAAGATGGACGGTTCTGGTCACCCAATCGATGCGGGGATTGTGCTTCACCAACCAAGGCAAACCCAGGATCACCTTGAACTGAGGGGCATCGATGACGTCGAAACATATGGACTCGGTGTGGTTGTTTGAGAAGACCATGGTCAAGGTTTCTGTTCGGTGTCGGATGGGGCCGGAAGTAAGGTCCGTTCCGTCAACGGCCTTGACGGGTTCAGGTTGGGCCTTCGTCACAGTGTCGATACCCAATGCGCGGGAAAACGCTGTATCGATGAAGCAGCCTGTCGCCCCGGAATCCAACATGGCGGTCACCACCCAGGTTCTGCCCGCCAGATTCCGTAAGGACACGTCCATGCCGACGTGATGACTACCGTCGTATACCACCGGGATCGCAGATGTGCACGATGAAGAACCCAGAAGACGGACCCCTGTGTCTACTGGGTTTCCTCGTTTCCCATCTTGTCTCCCTTGCTGATGGGTAACACGAACAGCCTTCTGCCTCGTGGTCTTGAGGGCTTAGCAGGGCATTCCCGTATGAAGTGGCCGCTTTTGCCACAATACAGGCACTGGTTCTGCTTCCTCCTTTTTTCCCGTTCTTGACTGGTCAGGGGTCCTCTGACGCCTCCGATCTGCATGGGTTCGGACGCTTCTCCCTGGGGAGCAGGAGCTTCTTTGGCTTTCTCGACGCCCTTATCTCCGATGGGCAAGAGACGGTTGTCGTTCCCTTTTCCCCTGTCGGTCTTTCTTTCCTGTAGGCGGAAGTTCATTTTCACCACCATGTCAATGAAAGGGCCTATAGCTTCGGGCGGATCGGGATACTGCGAGATGAGGTCCTTTAGGTCATCCCGTAACCCCCGATAGAACACAGATACTTTCTTGTCCTCTGGCCAGTGGGCCTCGATGACCAGCCGGTTGAACATGGTGATGTAATGGAGCAAGTCCTGGTTGCCTTGCTTGAGGCCGAGCAACTCGTTGTCCGCAGCCTGCACGAAGGTATGGCGAGCGAACATACGCCGCATAGTTTCCTTAAACGTAGGCAGGTGGTTAAGCATGGGATCGTCGTTCTCTACCAAGGAGATGGACCACTGAGCCGCATCTCCGCCCATGTACAATAGTATGTAGGCGACCTCGGAAGCATCGTCGGGAAAGGCCGCAATTCTAGCCATGAAATGTAGTTGGCATTGATGGATGAATATTCCGTACTTAGTGCTATCTCCGTAGAAACGTTCGGGTGGGGCCAACTGCACCGGGTGGGGAGTGACGACCTGGATAGCTGTGTCTTGGTTCGTGGTGGTGGAAGGACCCCCAAAGGTGAACGTGGGTTGTCTCAACAGGCCGTCTTGTCTGGCTCTGGGGCTGGGAGTAGAACCCCAAGGACTAGAGACCCCGGCTGCCATTTGACCCTGTAGGGCCGTTATGTCCTGGCGGAGGGCGAGGTTCTCTGTTTGCATGGCAGCCAGCATGACTGCGATGTCTTGCAGGGTGACCTCCTGATCACTCATGTCGTCTGGGCGGAATGGTTTACGTGGGCTTCGGATTCTGTCAGGTTTGCCCCACAAGACTCACCTTTGCTTGTGGCGCGATTCTGCAGAGACGACAAGAGCACCCGTCCCTGTACCCACCTAACCCTCGTGGACGACAAAACCCAGCAGGGATGAGATGGACGCAGGGATGGGAGCCAGGGTGTAGGGTTAAGGATGGCGTGGAGCTGGTGGGGCGTCCCGGTGTCACTGGAAACCAGAATAAGAAAGATCAGAAAGTGAAGCAGACCCGAAAGGAACCACCCCACTTACACACACAGGACCAGGTACCCCATGAGGACTTACCAAGGCTCCCGAAACGAAGGTTCCTTGATGAGTGCAGCTCCGGTTGTGAATAGCGAGGAAGGCGCTCCTGCGCGTTATCGCCAAGTACAAACTAAGGAAGGCGCTCCTGCGCGTTATCGCCAAGTACAAACTAAAGAAAGCGCTCATGCGCGTTCACCCAAGCTAAAACAAAAAGGAAAGCGCTCCTGCGCGGGTAACTGGAAATGGGAATCAACCACCCAGCTTGTGGCATTCCTGGTAAGGGGACAGGGTCTACAGGCTGAGGTATTCCCTTATAGTGCTCCTGCGCGGTGGGAAAAAACAAAGACAAAACCCCAAAAACACAATTGTGGTTCAATGTACACCCTTAGGGCGCTCCTGCGCTCCAAGGGTCATGAAAACAACCAAGGGCTTTCCTGGAACTCCCAGGTGAAGAAGTACACCAGCGCTCCTGGAAAGGCGCTGTCTAAGACAAGGAAGCGCTTCAGCGCGGCTTGTCTCCCAGAAGCAGAAGGAAACAAAGTAGCACTGCAGCGCGGCTCTCCGAGAATGCCGCTGACACAAAGTTGCAATTCAGCGCGGCTCTCCGAGAATGCCGCGGACACAAAGTTGCAATTCAGCGCGGCTCTCCGAGAATGCCGGGGAAACAATGTTGCACTACAGCGCGGCTCTCTCCAGGCATGCAGGTCTCAGGTTAAGCCAGAATCCGGAATCCGAAGCGTTCAGCCGGCGGGAAAAGCGCAGTATATGCGTTTTCCCCCGGAAGTGCTTCTGTGCCTCGTTTCCCAGGGGCTAGACCGGGTACTCGACTTCCGCCGGAAGTGAGTATCCCGGCCTCCCGTGTGTGTCAGCGGGATGGCCGGCCGCGGCAACGCCGCGAGCCGTGACACCCCTCACCAGACATCCCCAGTTCGCCAAGGGGAAGTCCGGACCGGACTAGCCATCAACAATGCTTACTCTCTCCACTAACAGCAATAATAACCTCATCAAAATCACCCAAAAAATCTGTTTCAAATGACCAACTTTTAGCAGACCTGTCCCTCTTTTTTAAAAACCCCCAAAACACCCCTAACCCTAACCCCAAAGCGAACCAACAGCAAGAAACCCCTACAATATCGAATATTTGGCCTCAATTACACCACACCTTTCAATTGACTGTCACCGCTTTAAATTACCACTCTGACAAATTAGACATGCAGGTCGACTTACTGAATACTCTAGCAGTATTCACAGCAGGGATTGACAACAAGCTCGACAAACTGAACAACCTAATCATTGAAGCACAATCATCCTCAAAACTAGTACAGTCCGTTTGTTGTTGCTCACCCATTATTGACTCACTCTCTTCACTGCCAGGTTTTCTATCCACTGTAATAAATGAGGTTAAGCAGTTGAAGGGATGTGGTCGACCAAAAACCCTTTGCAAGCAATCGCAAACCCCTCTAAATCCGGATGTAGAATCAGTCATTCCGCCAATATCTTTTGCAACGGCGACTCAGGCGAGTGGGGAACAATACCCCCAAATAGCCCAGAGTAACAACCAATCAAAACCCCACCAACCCCAACCACCCCTAATGATACTAGCGCCGGTCATAGTCTCGGCCCCAATCACCTGGTCAGCAAGTGGGCAAATACATCCTATCAACCCCAACGCGGCAGGCCAGCCTCGCAGCCCAGCTGCCTCCATATCTCCCAATCTCGAAATATTGCCTGCCCCTATGCCACCCTGCAGCAAGAGGGAGCGCAAACGGCAGCGCAAACAAAGAAATACACTAAGAGCAAATCAAACATCCGCCCCTCCGAAATTATTTCCGGTCTTTTTAACGACATCTAACAAAAAAGACATAAGTGTTCCACTACTACCCTCACCCTAAAAAAACGTCAGTCACAGCCAATTACAAGGGTACTCACTCCCAAGTCCCTGCCAAAGACCCTCTGATTGCGGTTACGACTCAAACATGACACGCGTTCAAACAGTGGAATCAGAGCAACAGCCTGCCATAGAAAACTTAAGGCCCACACCCAATGAATCAACCACACTGAGGACTACAGGCACGTCACCACAATCTCAACCAGTCTTCCTACCAACCCCACCTCGGGTGGAAAAACTCAACATTGAAATAATCCCTTCAAAAACAATTTACAATCACAAACTAGCTACCCTAACAAACAGTCAGATATTGAGTCTAGGCCCTCGACTGCAGCCCCAACCCCAACGGGGACCAGAAGTTGGCTTCCTAGCTGACAAAGCCACCCACCCCAATCAAAGTCCACGCATTAAGGGGTTCAAAAGCGATTAAAAAAACAATACTATTCTTCTAGTTCCCGAATATAAATCAAAGGGGCGGAACGACACCCTAAACAGGTCAAATATAATAAAATTAGTGAACGGTACCCCGGGTTTTGAAGCGTTATCATCGGATGATATAAATTCCATTGAATTCCTTCCCCCAAGAGGTACACAACCATCCGAGGCAACCCTGGTGTCATTTAGGTCGGCCTCCTGGGCAGGAGTATTTCGGAACCATAAGGTTACTTTCCGGGACTGGGGCATCAGAATCTACCCCTACTCTATTCCAGATTATCCCACTGTGTTACTAAACCAGTCAGGCGCTCGGCCAAAAGCTGAAAGCCTTACATCTGGACTCAAAACCAGGCCCTACTCGATTCTAATAAATGCATTAGGAATCACAAAACCACAGACAACCCCCCCAACAGGTGAATTTAAGCTTGACAAAACCCAAGGATGGGGATGGCTTCCGGCCGCCCTGTCGAGTAGAAAAACAGACTGACCACAGGAAGCTCTTCCGGAGATCCAAAACCACAAAGCATTGGTACACCCAAGATCCCAATCATCCCCACCTGTAACTGCTATAAGCACTCATGCAGATTCCACCTTTACATTGTGTTCATGGAACATCAGCGGCCTACAGCAGAAAAGAACTAACCAAGAGAAACACTCCTTCATATATGGGCATGCACTAACTGCCCTGCAAGAAACGTGGGCTACTCAAAGTTGTCCGGTCTCTGGTTTTATCGAACTATGGAAACCGGGAATCAGTTACAGCCGCTATAGCCACCCAAAAGAGGGCCTGTCAATTTATGTTTCTAACAACCTAAAAGACCCGATTGTGCCACTAAACATTGTTGAAGATTGGCTACTGGGTGTCAAAATCAACTCATGGTTCAAACAACGCTCACTTTTATTTCTCAATGTCTATATCAACCCAAGCACACGCACAAAAAAGGGTAATCTGGCACGCCTATCAACAATCATGAGTGAGCTCGCTGGGGACTATCCCGATTCAGACTGCATCGTTTCAGGGGATTTCAACACCAACCTCTTCCAGGGTAAACCCGCAGTCTATGATGGGCTTTCTCCATTCATACTATCTGAGGCACCAGACAATCTCGGTCCCATTGAAGCCATGTATTTCAGTATTTCCGAGGCCGCTCTCCTCATCTGTGCTAGAGTGCTAATCTATAATCCTCCCAACACCCACCCTACTTATATCACGGACCTATTCACGATTTTAGCCGACCTCTCACTAAAACATCCTCACTTCACGGTCCTTGGAGACTTTAATCTACATGTAGACAACAGTAACTGTGCAAAGGCGTGCTCCTTAATAGAAACCATGGAGGGCATGAACCTCTCCCAGAAAGTCACTGGCCCAACCCACACTGCTGGTCACACTCTCGACCTTATTTTTACTAACTCTTCTGGCCTCTCTGTCCTTACCCCACGCCCTGTGATATGGTCTGATCATTTCATCATTCCTTTTAACATCATAATTCCTCCCACCAGACGTTCTGTCTGTAGGACAGAGAGGCTGGGAAGAAAGTGGTTCAAGGTAACGCTGGAAGAGTTTGCACCTGCTTTTTCCAAGCTCAACTGGCAGCCTTCCACAATCATAAATGAGGACGTAGCTAATCTAAACCAACACCTCACCACGGTTATTGAGGGCTTAGCTCCCCTCACTGTTCTCTCCTCGGCTAGAACCAAACCCTCTGCACCCTGGTTCTCCCAGCTGTTGCGAGAAGAAAAAAGCAAATGCAAAAGATTAGAACGCCTCTGGCGCCAACTTATGACCCAGGTGCTAAAACAACTTATAGAGCGGCATTAAAAAACTTCCACAAGATCAAACAGAACACCATGAGGGAGTATTTTGCAAGTAAAATTAAAGATGCGGATAATTCAACTAGGATGCTCTTTCAAATTGTGAAAGACTTCACCGACCCCGCTGCCCTCATGCACAAGCCAGAGCCCTGCCAAGAACTGTGTGATAATCTATCTAATTTCTTTTATGATAAGATCAAACTGATCTATGCTCCTTTTAAGGCAGTTGACAGTTCGGACGCAGAGGCTACATCTATGTCACATATTATCACTAAGGACACAAGGCTAAATGCGTTTAAGCCTATCACCCTGGACACGGCTCTTAATAAACTTAAGCTTTGTAAATCAGGCTCACCCCTAGACCCCATGCCTGCTCATGTGTTTTCCGTAGTGGCTCCGTCAATCCTGCCTCCTCTTCTATCAATCTGGAATTCCTCCCTCTCTTCAGGCCAGTTTCCGGAGACTTGGAAGCAGGCCATCCTTATCCCCCTCCTGAAAAAATCTGAGGCAGATCCTGCCGTCCTCAGTAATTACCGCCCGATATCACTGCTACCCAAGCCAGCTAAAATCCTGGAAAAAATGTATTTATTTATTTTATTTATTTATTTTGAAAGTTTTATATAGCGCGAACAAGATCTTTGCAGATATCAGAGCGCTTTACATAGAGAGAGTACAAGATCCTAATCAAACAGCTAAGTCAATAAAGCTAACAGCACAAATCGATGTAGATCAAAGATACAGATAATACAGATCAACAGAGAGGTCGAGCAGGGAGTAAGGTCTGTGCATATTCTTTAAGAGTCCGAAGTAGTGGTTCAGGTGTAATTAGTCCACTTGACCTACTTGGTGGGTTGGGTTGAGTTGGGTGAGAGTTGTATGGGGTTTGTGCAGAGAAGTTCTTTGATGATGTGCAGTTCTTCTTTGACCTGGATGAGGGTGGCCATGATCTTGTCCAGCGTGGGGTATGCGATGGCGGTGGGAGCGGGGATCAGAGGTGCATGACTGACCCGTGAATTAGCGAGCCGGAGGGGGGGTGGGCTGGTGTTCGTGCAGGGCACCATTGTGTCAGTGTCCATGTACGGGCCGGAGTTAGGGAGGAGAGAGAGTTTGGGCGGGGGCGGTATGGATGAGGTAGAGAGGGGGTTGGTGGAGGGCGGAGAGAGCAGGGTGGAGGCTGGGTGTAAGTTAGTGGTGGTGGGGGTGCAGTAATGGTAGTGAGGACTGAGAGTGGGGGGGGAAGTGGGATTGATGGTGGACCTGTTGAGAGGTGGGGGAGTTAAGTAGAGAGAGGAAGTGTGTTCTGCGTATTTAGTCAGAGGGTAGTGGGGGCTGAGGATGGGAGGGGATAAAGGGTGGGAATTGTCGTTGTGTGTGTCGTTCCGGAGCTGAGCTAGGTTGTGGGTGGGAGCTGTGATGTCAGGGGAGAGAGGAGTGTGGGTGGGAGCTGTGATGTCAGGGTAGCGAGGTGTGTTTATGGAGTGTGTAGAGGTCCGCGGGTTGGTAGAGGCAGAGTTGAGGGTGCTGTCAGGGGAGAGAGGAGTGTGGGTGGGAGCTGTGATCTCAGGGGAGAGAGGAGCGTTAATGGTATGTGTGGAGGTCCGAGGGTTGGTCGAAGGGGAGGGGGTGGTGTTGAGGGTGATGTCAGGGGAGAGAGGAGAGTGGGTGAGAGCTGTTGTGTCAGGGGACAGAGGGGTGTTAATGGTATGTGTGGAGGTCTGAGAGTTGGTAGGAGGGGAGGGGGTGGTGTTGTGGGTGAGAGCAGTGTGGGTGGGAGCTGTGATGTCGGGAGAGAGATGAGTGTAAATGGTATGTGTGTAGTTCTGAGGATTGGTGCGTGGGGAGGGGGTGTCGTTGCGGGTGAGGGTAGTGGAGTCCGGGGTGAAGGGGATGGCGGTGAATTGAGTCATCGGTGCCTTACAGGAGGTTAAAAGTTAAAAGTTAAACGGGTGCAGTTTGCCTAAATGTACCGAATACAGGTAGCTGTATGGTGCTGACAGTATACTGGACAAAATACAACAGCAACAGTAAGTCACATGAATCGCAAGTGACATTAGCGAGCAACCAAAGGATATATGCGGTAGCAACTGTTGCAGTACAGGAGTTAAATGTACCAGGTGATACTAGTGAGCACCCATAAGTAAATATGAGGTAGCAGTCGGTGCATTACAGGTTATAATACCAATACATAAAAACAGATAGTTGTGGATTATGAGCATCTAAAAATAAATGAGGTAGGAATCAGTGCGTTACAGGTAAAACAATTACATAAAAACAGGTTATAGGACCAATACGTAAAACCAAATAGTTGTAAACTGTGAGCACCCAAGAATATATGAGGTAGCAGTCGGTGCGTTATAGGTAAAAACAATTACATGACAACAGGTTATAGGACCAATACATAAGAAACAAATCGTTGTACACTGTGAGCATCCAAGAATATATGTTATAGCAGTCGGTGCATTACAGGTAAAAAACAATTGCATAAAAACAAAATAGATGTAAAAATGCTGCAATAGAAGGCAGACACTATCACAAGAGCGTGTCGATATAGGCTAAGTAAGGTGCGCGGTAGTGGAACTTAGTCTATGTGTCCGGTTCTCAGGTCATGCTCCAATAGTGAGATTGACTAGTCCATGATGGCCGCCACTGAGAAAGATCAGTCTAAAGTGGCCGCCAAGAAGGGGAGCCGGAGACAGTAGTCCTCTGTTTGTTGTTCTTGCTTTGAGAGCAGGGAAGGGCCTGCTCTCAAAGAAAATAGTCCAAGAACAACTCACGGACTACTTTGAAAGCAATGATCTCCTGCACGACTCGCAATCCGGCTTTAGAACCGGGTATAGCACGGAGACAGCACTCTTGGAGGTGTCGGAGACCGTGCAGGACGCTGTGGACAGGGGTGAGACAGCCATGCTTGTGCTTCTCGACCTGTCCGCGACCTTCGACACGGTCTCCCACGACATCCTTTTGATGAGACTCCGAGAGTTGGGGATCTGTGACACCCCGTGAGCCTGGATCACCTTGTTTCTAACGGATCGGACACAACAAGTATGGTGTCGCCCATTCTGGTCTAAAGACAAGAAACCGCTTGGTTGCGGGGTGCCCCAAGGATCTGCATTCAGTCCTCTGTTTTTTAAGGTTTACGTTGCCCCTCTCGCGAAACTGATTGAGTCATCCGGGGTGAGAGTGATCTCTTACGCTGACGATACTCAGCTGATTTTCTCTTTTAAAGATCACTCGCCCCTTGGCTTTACAAATTTTAGAACTTGTCTTGCCAACATTGTAGCCTGGATAACCCGTAATACGTTAAAACTCAATACGAACAAAACTGAGGTGCTGTTTTTTAATCAAATGAGTCCTATGCCATCGGCCACCTGGTGGCCGCCTGAACTCAGCCCAGCGCCTCCCCCAGTCACGGCAGCGTGCAACCTGGGAGTTCAATTTGACAATGAACTCTCTTTTAAACCCCAGATCCAGAAAGTCACCTCAGCATGTTTTGGTAAGCTCCACATGTTAAAAACAATTGCTCCCTTTCTCCCTGCGGAATCACTGAAGACAGTGATACAGACTTTAATCACCTCACACCTGGACTTCGCGAACAGCCTATATGTGGGACTTCCGGCCTACCTCCTGCATCGGCTGCAGATCGTGCAGAATGCTGTGGCCAGACTGATTTGCAAAGTCCACTTTCAACATTCCATCTCACCTTTCTTGAGGAAACTACATTGGCTTCCGATCTCTGCTCGCGTTAAATTCAAGGCCCTGTTACTTGTGTTCAGGGCTCTGAATGGAAAGGGCCCCAAATACCTCAGACATAGACTAAAACCAGTCCACTCTTCCCTCAATCTCAGATCCAACCACCTCTGTCTCCTACTCCCTCCTATATTTCGACTGGTAAGGAAAGGTGGTAGAGCTTTTGCTGTAATTGCTTCAAAACTTTGGAACGCCCTCCCCATTAGCCTCCGTCTCATTGACTTCGAGTCTCAATTCAGGGGCAAACTAAAGACCTTCCTATTCTCTGGCTGTTAACTCTCCCTTTAATCCGCAATCTTAGCACCGGGACACCCCCGTTGGGGGTAGCCGTGCGCTCAACAAATGTCAATAATAATAATAATAATAATAATATAAACCCCCAAATCAAATCCATTGTGCCCTGGGAGAACTCTGTGTGCTGCAATTCTACAGTGCCGGATACTTGGTAATGAACGGAAGATCAAAGGACGACACTCCCCCAAAATGGTCCTGGACAAATGGCCACAAGCAATCTTTTTTTTTATTTTTTATATTTCTTTTTATTTTCAAATAAATATAAAACAAACAAGGCAATAAAAGTCAGTACAGATGGGGAAGCGCTCAGCGCGGGAGGAAGTGCATTACAGTTTGATATGGATCATCAATGCAGGAGGGAGGGGGAGCAGGGGGGAAATTCAGAATCATAAAACATTAAAGCTAAAACATCGTTAGGAACGTCAGGTCAGGGGGGAGATGGAACATCCGGAGCATCCGCAAGGGGAGGTGTACATATATCACCCCGGTAGGAGTTCCATTGAATATGAACAACTGTGCCCCTGCACTAACACAAAAGCGTACAATACCAAAATTTGTATATGATTGTAACATACAATAGTGACATATAGCGCATCAATCTAAACAGTTGGTGGAGATACGTAATTCAATAAAAGTTCATCTATTGAGACGGGTAAGTCAATCAATAGTCTGTATTGGGTGTGTCCATTTTCTGTTTATTGTTCCGTTTCAAAAAAGCCAACACGTGTTTCATCGCAAGGAACAAATGCGAATCTTCAGGGCTGGAGAATGGCTTTATGGACAGGATGTGTTGATATGGGGTGGACACAAGAAAGGGCGCGAAAGGACCGGTCAGGGCGTGGACCGGCTAACCAAAAATTTTTGTCTATTTGGCTTCAATGCAAAAGGGGTGTCTGCCACGGTAACGGCAGAAAACCAAGTATCGCGTTATTTTGTCAACAGTATCTGATGTGTGGATAAACACATCTTAGTAATAGGCAGGTTGAGTAGAAACCGGGAGGAGCGAGGTCCTTGTGGTTGCAGGGCGGGTGCGCTCGTGAACCACAAAGTGCCTTGTCCTGGCGGACGTAATTCCCCCTCTTCGAGTTTCCCGGCGCCGTGTTTCGTTTGAAACGAAACACGGCGCCGGGAAACTCGAAGAGGGGGAATTACGTCCGCCAGGACAAGGCACTTTGTGGTTCACGAGCGCACCCGCCCTGCAACCACAAGGACCTCGCTCCTCCCGGTTTCTACTCAACCTGCCTATTACTAAGATGTGTTTATCCACACATCAGATACTGTTGACAAAATAACGCGATACTTGGTTTTCTGCCGTTACCGTGGCAGACACCCCTTTTGCATTGAAGCCAAATAGACAAAAAATTTTGGTTAGCCGGTCCACGCCCTGACCGGTCCTTTCGCGCCCTTTCTTGTGTCCACCCCATATCAACACATCCTGTCCATAAAGCCATTCTCCAGCCCTGAAGATTCGCATTTGTTCCTTGCGATGAAACACGTGTTGGCTTTTTTGAAACGGAACAATAAACAGAAAATGGACACACCCAATACAGACTATTGATGGACTTACCCGTCTCAATAGATGAACTTTTATTGAATTACGTATCTCCACCAACTGTTTAGATTGATGCGCTATATGTCACTATTGTATGTTACAATCATATACAAATTTTGGTATTGTACGCTTTTGTGTTAGTGCAGGGGCACAGTTGTTCATATTCATTGTTGACCAGTTTCTGGCCTTTCTGAGTGGTTGTGAGGTATTACCACTCGCCCTATTGCCTACACCTGTTTTACTCTTGCTTGTCACTGTTTAGCGGTTAACAAGGCGTGCGCCCTGAAGTTCTGGTATTCCCAAAAAGACCTCAGCAGGTGCTCACAGGAGTTCCATTGGCCCCAGATCTTACCCCACTTTTTAGGTCTGCCGCGCGCCACATACACCGTCTTCTCTCTAAACATACACCAGTCCATATTCTCCTTCCATGCCAGGACCGTGGGCGTTCTCTGGGAGCCCCAGAACTGCGCAATATCTCTCTTGGCAACCATATTCCCGAGGGTCCCCCATTGAGTCTGCGCCACATCAAAATCAGTCGGCTCCCAAACATTCAGTAAGCAACGCCTTGCTTCAGGCAACAGCACGATGCCCGTGACCTCCGCCATCACATCATGCACTCGACTCCAGAACCGTAACACTTCCGGACATTCCCAAATTATGTGGAGAAAAGTACCGGTTAAACCGCATCCACGCCTACACAACCCATCCACAGAATATCCCATACGAATCAGGCGAGGACCGATCACATAGATCCGGTGCAGGATCTTAAGTTGTACGAGCCGGAGATGAGCCGGAATCGCGACCTCCTTCAGTGAGGATATCGCCGACTGCCAGTCCTCGTCATCCAACTCCAGACCATCCCTTGTCCAAACCTCTCTAAGTTGGATCAACAAATCAACTGAATCATTAATCAATTTCTTGTATATCAAGGAAATAGTGCTGTCGGGCACGTAACCATCAAGCTCTCGATCTTCAAGTGGGGATGATTCCGGGATAACAATACCTGCAGGAAAAACCGAACTCAGCGCGTGTCGAATCTGCGCATAACGGAAGAATTCCTTGTCACTCAACTCATACTCTACTTTCAACTCCTCAAAAGTCTTAACCTTGTCTTTGGCCCAGATATCACTCACCCTGCAGATACCAATCATATCCCACTTCTCGAAACCTTTCGTCTTCCACAAGCTGCCCAATCTTTCAGATGCATAGAGCGGAGTCGCTCGAGTCAGTCGATCCCTCCATCCCATTGCCACATTAGCACAGTGCCACACCCGCACCGCTATCTTAGTGGGTCCCGAAAGTTTCTTCCCAGCAGATTTGGTGTAAAGCGCCCTGTTATAATCGCCACCCGGCAACAGCCATTTATCCATTTCAAACGCAGGATTTGACGCAGGACCGTACATTCCATGGTAATCATGCACAATTGAGAAGCCCAATAGTATCGCTTTACATCCGGAAGTGCAATACCACCATCATACCAGGGAAGCGTCAGCTTGGCAAGGGCGATACGCGAACGTCCGCCCCATATCAATTGTCTCTGCAAACTCTCCACTTCCCGAAAATAGCTCGCCGGAATGACATCAAGTGTGTTCTGCAGCGCGTATAAAAACTGCGGCAAAGACATCATTTTGAAAAGAGCTGCACGCCCGAGGTGGGACAATGGCAGTCTGCGCCAGGCCACAACATCGGATTTTAATCGTTGGAGCGGGGGAAGCAAATTACGATCATAACTGATCACGGGGTCCAAGGTGACAAAGACCCCCAGATATTTAAATCCCGTCTGCGCCACTTGTATGGGACAACCGGCCACAAGCAATCTTACCTGAACTATACCATCTGCAATTCAGCCTTGCTCCAACATCTGGCCAGCTTTAGTATCCAACCGCGACTGGAAAGTGATCATCGCCCCCAGGTCATAACCCTTAATATAAAGCCAGAGCACCATAAATCTGCTTCAACCACATGCACAGGAATTTACACTGAAAATCTGAAGCGCCTAAGATGGAGTGAAGACATAAGCCCCAACATCATGACGGCAAGTCTGGCTCTTATCAATGGTGGAACAGATCAGATGGTTTCCCCGACTGTCGCATGGACGATGCTCTGCTCACAATTGGTCACCCTTTTTCCCGCCAAACAGCACCTGCATAAGGCCACTTCCATCTGGCAGTTTTCACTTTCAAATCACTCAAGGGTGCTGAAGAAAACCAGAAACAATGCCTTGCGGGCGCTTACAAAATCCCCAGGAAATAACGATCTCTTGCATGTGTACAAATTAGCACAAAAATCATTTAGAATGGCCGCACAAAAAGACAAACGAACACATCAGAATCAATTTTGGGCCAAATTACTATGGGAAAGTAAAAAACGCAACGCAAGAAAATTCTGGGCTCAAATCAATCGCTCTAACTTGCGTCCATCAAGCTCTGGGACGGCCAACATACAGGAATCCGACTGGGCCACCTTCCTGATCGACCACTTTAGGGCCCCGGAGAGCACAGCGCCAACAAGAAGCCGCCTCCCCAAAGAGTCAGAACCTTCGCCAAGTAACAGCGTGTGCAAGTCCACAAACTGTGCAGACTCTTGCAGTGAAGACATCCAGATCAACCAACAAATGGTTACCAAGGCTATATTAAAAGCAAGATCAGATGGGGCTCCAGGACCAAACGGCTTACCTCAGAGTCTGTTTAAATCAAACATAGCTCTTTGGTCGGGGCATTTTACCAACCTTTTCAACTTTGCACTAAGAACTTCAACAGTCCCGGACTCTTGGCGAGGTGCAATAATCCACCCAACCCATAAATCAGGCTCCCGCGCCACTCCAAGCAATTACAGATTAATTGCCCTCCTAGACATCGAGGCCAAGCATTACGCAGGAATTCTCCTGATGGAGCTGAAGTCATGGGCAGAGTTGCACGAATTGATTCCAATGAACCAAACTGGTTTTACCGCTAAATCCTGGACTACGATCAATCTACTTACATTGTCCATAATTATCGACAAAACGCTCTCAACATCTAGGGTAGTGCATTGTTGTTTTGTTGACTTTAAAGCTGCGTTTGATCGGGTTCCAAGGGTAGCACTATGGGAAACACTAAAAAAATGGGGGATCCCTGAAAAACTCCTGAAGGCGATAATCCAACTGCACTCACACACATGGGTCCAGGTGAAGCTGGGGTCCGGCACGCATTTCTCGCGAAAAATCATGACAACCAGAGGGGTCAAACAGGGATGCGTGCTGGCCCCCCTTCTCTTCAACCTGTTTATAGCTGACCTGTCGGTCGCACTGGATGAAACAAACAGTCACCCCCCCAAGGTCGGAGGCTTTGCAATAAGTAATCTCCTTTATGCTGACGACCTGGTTCTTTTCAGCCTTACACGGGTCGGGCTGCAAAGGCTTTTGGATAAGCTATACAGCTACACCACTAAGAACCAACTTGAGGTAAATTTAAAGAAAACACAAGTAGTAACTTTTTGAAGGAAACGCAACGGGGTGGTGGGTGGTCATATAACAACATAAGTTTAACAACAGGCAGCACTTACAAATACCTAGGGGTCCACTTTGACTCTAGGGGTATTTTCACCCAACAGCGCAATGAGATCACAGTAAAAGCCACGACTCTACAGGTTACTCTATCGAAGCTCTCAAAAGAGCTGTCTAGTCCAACACTAGCATTCCTACTGGAAATCTTGAGAGCAAAGGTTGGGCCTACCCTGGCGTATGGCATCGAGATATTCAGGGGTAAATTAAACACAACCTTAAATCAAATTGTGGCCAAAATGTATAAAAAAGTACTCCACCTGCCCAAATCTGCCTCTGCTGCCCAGATCGGGCTAGAACTGGGCTTACTAAACTATGAGGCCTCCAACATCGGCACATATCTAAATTTCTGTCATAAACTTAGAAAAGCAGATATAGGCACTTTAGAGTCTCTAGTTTGGCTAGAGATCAGCCATAAAAACCCAGGGGGCTCGTACGGCCGACTTTTCACGGATTCCATTCGTGAAATGTCGGCGGGCGACCTATGGGCTCTCAACCCCAGCACGACCGCTTTTAAAACCTGTATTAAAAAGGCGTCAGAATGAGCTCCCTCATTATTTATTAAGCGCATCTCTCCAAACACAGTCATGCATGGTCAGTTATTAACTCATATGGGCGGATATCCCCTGCCGTCTACCTTTCTTGTACTTACACACTGCATTTAAAACGCAGTTTTCTTGCCTTCAGAATGGGGGACTGGCGATTCTTAAAGAATCTGCCCCCTTGGCGGCGCACTACGGAAGATTTAACGTGCAGAGGGTGTGGTAAGACAGCCGAAACACTGGAGCACGTGGTCTGCTTATGTCCCGCCCTCTTGCCCCAACGAAGACGCAAACTCAAAGCAAAATGGAATAGGCTGGGTGTTCGGACCTGCAGACAGGCAATTATTACATCTTTTAGCCCTGAACATACAGCTCTAAACATTGCCTTTACAATCTACATACGGCACGCATATCGCAGTTTTATGATAAAATCGGAAGGTCCAGCAAACCCTGCTCTAACCCTGTTTAGCTGTTTAATACATATAGTATCCTACTTCTAAGTTTTAATAATTGTTTATAATCGGTTGCATTTTATCATAATTGTTGTCACTGACTAGCGCCCTACTTTATTTGGACTGCATTTTTGCACAACTAGTAGCAATTTCCTGAATTTGGGCGGTTTTTATAAGCTGTATGTCGACAATTGTCATCTCATCAAATTCCTTTTGTCCTAATGTTATGTGTTCTTGTTGTTGTCACACAACGTTTTAATCTCTAATAGGCAACAGAAACTGAGCAAAACGATTAGGATGATTCTCATTGATGAATTGCTGTTAAAATGTGGTCTTAAAAATGTTTGTGTTTTTTTTTAATAACTTACCGACTGGTGGGAATTACTGTAAAATGCTTTTGAGGATATCTTCTTTTATATCCAAATAAAGATTATTATTATTATTATTATTATTACTGGTTTTCTGTAAGAAGGCCCATATTCCTTCTTATCCACGATCTTTTCTCTGACTAGATCACCAATCTTTGGAATCCAGACAGGTCTTGCTGGGACAGATGGTTTTTCTTCAGTGGTCGTTGGCTTCTGTAATGTGTTGCTTAGACTTCTTCGGGTTTCATTTAAGTCCTGCAAAACAGCCAAACGGTCTTTGATATCAAAGGGTTTTTGTTCTACCACTGAAGTATGACGATCGAGGTCTTCGACAATTATTTAAACTACGTTGGACACTTATTAGATGTTTCACCCACCCGTCACCCGAGCCTAATACCCTCGCTGTTATAGATTGCTTTATGTCCCGGTTTTTTATTTCCACTACCGAATTTCCCTCAGGATGGAATGGACTTGAGTACCGCAATGCAACGCCCAAATTGGCCATAGCCTCCTTGTAAGCTCGAGAGCAAAACGCAGGACCCTGGTCAGAATGTAGCGTGCCGATTGCGTATGTGCCGATAAAGACTCGCAAATCTTTTATAACAGTTCGGGCGTCAGCCGAGCGCTGAGGCCACATCCAAATGAATCTTGAGCAGGAATCTACTGCAACCATGATATATTTATAGTTACCATCCCTCTGTAAGGGACCACAGTGGTCCAGGTAAACACATGCTAATGGTTTATCTGACATTAGAAGGGGCGTCTGCGCCGGGCGTCTCATTGTTGAAACTTTCATTTTCTGGCAGATTTCACATTCCAAAACATAGTTTCGGGTCTGTTTCCTCATACGCGGCCACCAGTATCTTTGCTTTAATAATGACACTGTGGTGGAAACACCTGCGTGTGCAGAGGCATGTGCTGCCAAGATTAGTCCTAATCTGTGTTCCATGTTTGGAATGACTCTATCCCCTACTCCAGGCATTCGAGCAAAAGGAACATTATTTGCATCAGTTATATAGGAGTACTTGAGTGGAAAGCCTTTCGGAAGTGTTTTACCACTTTCTTTTATTGAAGCAGTGACAGCCTGCATTATTTCGCTGTCTATTTTTGTTTTTGAATGAGTGATTGCAGCTACAGAAGCCGTTTGCACAGCTGCCTTCGCAGCTTCATCAGCCAATGAATTCCCTGCAATGTGAACGCCATCACGCTGATGACTCAGTGTATGAATCAAGTGAGTCTTTTGTAGTTCTTTCTGTAATAGAACTACTTGTTCTCAAAGCAACTTATGCTTGATTGTGCCACCTTTTGCATCTTTGAAACTGTTTTGAACCCAGTTCTATAAGTATTCATTGTAAGATTGGATGCAGTAATACGAATCGCACACTATGAGTGTGGGGAATTTGCGATCGGTATTCTCAAGCGCCATCTTGAAAGCCTGTAGTTCAGCTCGTTGAGCTGTACAATCTAATAGAGATTGAGTTTTTGTGACCATAGGTTGGAATTTACCATCGCGCCAGCGACCTTTAACAATCGCACACGCAGCACTATAAGCTTGTTGATCCCCATTTGCGGGCTTTGCTAATCCGTCTGTATAAATTATACATCTGTAATGTTCTAGAGGCAGAATCACAGTAGGCAGAGGACATTCTTGTTCGTATTGTAGAAATTCTTGAGTTTTCAAGTAAGGGTCAAAAACGTATTCAACGTCTGTTGCAGCAAGAGAATTAACCCATTGTATCCATCTTGGATGTAAAGCTTTTGCATTCGGAATGCTCGCTTTTGTCACTGCCTCTAAGGCAGGTACAGGCGTAACGACCATTATGCATTTTCCCTGTGCAAGGGCTCTCTCTTTTGCTACTGCAGTTTGAACAGCTGTCAGAATTTATTCTGTTGAAGTGAATTTCATATCAGCTTGTGTGTACAAGTGTGATTTATAAGCTATTGGTACCTTTTCACCTTCATTAAAGGTTAAGTACGTGAATCTGCATCTTCCTGGGATGATTCGGATTACAAGGTTGCGTATGTTTATGCGTGTCTGTAAATGGGTTGTTGCTAACATGTCTGTTTGCACTGAACGCAACATTTCTGTGTGTTTTTAGTCCAATTAGTTTACTTAAAAACAGGTTTGATTAGTTCGTAGAGCGGTTTAACCCTTTCTGCGTAATTTAGAATATAAGTTCTTTCGAAATTCAGGAAGCCTAGAATTGACTGTTAGTTTTTCAGCGTTTTTGGAGGTTGGACCAACGCACATTTTTCTAAAAAGTTTGCTGCCAGGCTTTTGCCTTAACTTGATAACTCATATCCTAGAAAAAGGACGTTAAGGTGGGCAATTCTTGATTTCTTAAAGTTAAATTTGTACTCTTCAGATGCAAAACCAAGTATTATGGTATTCACTCTTTTCAAGTGCCTATCCAAATCATCGTCTCTTTGATAGATATCATCGACATACGATAATGACTCATCATCATACGTTTGTAGTAACTCTGTTACTCTTGCTGAAAATAACCCTGGACTATTCTTGAATCCCTGGGGGAGACGACAGAACTGACGCTGTGTCCCATAATTCAAAAAGCAGTAAAGTACCTGCTTTCAGGTGCAATGTTTTGACAGAAGAAACCGTTAGAAATATCTAATGTGGTTTTATATTTTTTGCGTACAATGTTATTCATCAGTGCTGCACTGTGTGCATTTTGTACTGCAAAGGTTTTGCAACACGAATTCAAATGTCTGTAGTCCAAAACTAGACAATATATATTGTCTGGTTTGGAGACAGGAAACAAAGGATTGTTCATGGACGAGGTGCATGTTTCAATCACCCCTTGCTGATCTAAGATCTCCCTGACCTGTTTTTTAGCTTCTTCCTTAACTGGATACTGCCTCTGAGCAGTTGGTTGATTTTTTAACTGGATCTTATGGTGAAGAGAATCCTCATCCCATCCCACCTGATTTTTATATAATGCTGGAGCCTGGGCTACTGCCCATTTTCTGGCATAGGTGTATTTTTTATGAATAGGAATATGAATTGAGAAGGCTGGCATAATGATGTCTTTGCCATGTGGGAACTCTCTGAAAAATGTAGGTGGCCAGTCTTGTTCAGCCAGAAGAATGTCATAACCCTTAGAGAGTTTCTATCAAAAAAGTGCTCTTATTTTTCTAGTTATGTCCCCCTCTATCCTGAGCGTTACTTCGTATAACTTATGGGGTTTACTAACACTGGTATCGGCAGTTTCAACTTGAATGTATTCATTCAAGTCCACTGTCTCCAGATGATCCTTCAGGATCTTGCAAGCTATGGTAACTTCTGCTGCGCTGTCCAGCATTGTCTGAGCCCACTCCCCGTTCTTGAGTTGTGTCCTCAAGATCCTCGGCATGTCTGATTTTTAGACCTGCTACCTTCTTTTTGGTGAATTGAGTTTTCTTATTTTTTGGAACGTGTTGATCGCCTTTGGACTTCACGCGTTCTTCCTTGTGTTCTGATCGTCCTCTTCTTTCCGATTTCTGTGAGGAAGTCTGAATGGTACGAGAGGAACTTGTATCAGTATCTTGATATCTATCAGGTTTTCTCAAATTATCCCTGTTTCTGAGGTTATACCTCTTTTCAGAGGTCTCCTTTTGAGGAGACCTACCTCTGGATTGAGAACGCTTCTCTTTAGGAAGTGTCTGTTTAGTGTTTTCCCACTTCTTTTTTAGGAGTAGTGAGAGTGTTTTTAATAAAAACCTATTCAGGATTTTCTGTTAGTTGGGGTTTTACTGGTTTCCCACCCAAACTATCTCTACCTAGTTCTTCATAAGATTTTTCTATTATTCTGGCCAGCTCATACGGTTGCCCAGTTACATCAAGTTCTTTCAGTTTTTGGCGGATCGCCGCGGATGCTGCTTCACCTTTAATATTAGCTTATATTATAGCTGAGACCTGTTTGAAATCCTTCAGTAACTTCATACCGAGATTTAAAGCAGGCTCTGCCCCGTATTCATTTTGAATCTGTTTCAGGACGTCTGGTATTACCGCCATAGACGGAACACCATGTGTTTTTGTGTAGATTGCAGCAAAGACTGTACCCCAAGTGTCACAGTCCTCCAGGTGTGGTGCGATCCCCATTGGTAAACAGATTTTTAGAATCCTGTGTTTCTCATAAGGTGTACTATCGGGAAATACTGCCTCGATTTGAGTAATTTTTTGAGCTAACTAGAATGGAATTTGTTCCCTTTTTTCGGGTAATTTACCAATGACCGATTGTATAGTCTGTGGTGTAATGTTGTTTGTGTTCCCCTGATGAGGGATGTGCTGTGGAATCCTTATAGCAGGTTGGACTGTTAGAGTCCGCATGACATATTGAACCAATTGTCTATGTATTTTAATTAATTGTTTTAGCTGAGCTAATAGTTCTACATCTGTAATTCTTTCAATGTCAGGATGAGATGTATAGCTGGCTAGTACCGGCCAAGTTGCTCCTGGTCTACCTAGTGGACCGAGCCTGGTAATGTGATTTTGATGTTGTAGGGCGCCTTTAAACCAGAATGCATGCTCTTGGTATGTTAATGGAATTTCAATGGCCTCGAAAGAAGTGTATTCCGCTGGAGGATCCTCTATCTTGTAGAAGTGGAACACATTTGTTGTTGGATTTGCTTCTGGGAAGATAATCCATGAATAGAATACCTCTGTCTGCCGATATTTATGTGCCTCTATGACAAAAATTACCCTACCACCTCTTGATGATATGGCATTTTGTATAAGCTTTATAGCAATAATTTTCCTTAGGTTTTCTGGGATGATTATAGCATCCGGGTAGGTTTCTTGGAAACCGGCAATGTTAAAACCCGGTCGGGCATTATTGCCTGGGGGTCCACCGTTCTCGTCGTCGCTCATTTTGTTGACTTAAAGTTTGCAGAGCAAGTTTCAAGGAAACAAAGATAAGGTGCACAATATTTTGGAACACTGTATCCTGCAATGTTGAACAAACCAACAACTAATTCATAGGATTTTTCGTCCTACTCAGTTATGGCGGATATTTTATCCTTTAACCCACTCCAGACGTCTATTGGAGTATTTTACAGAAAAAAGGGGTCTCTGTGAAAAGCACGACTGAGTTACTCTAGTATCTAGCGTTAAATTAGTGCCTTACCAAACGTTGGGCGCCATGTAGTGTAGTTCCTATATTCCCAATAGGCTCTGCGCATTGGAATAATATATCCTGTAGTTTAGACGTAGGACTTAGGTCTACTAGGTCTGTATCGAATATATTAGACTTAATTGTGAGTGCCAGCTAGCTCAGAGGTCTCTAGAAACTTTCTCGAATAAACAAGAAGGGATTAGTTTCTGACAACCGCATAAACATGACAATTTGTTTCCCCAAGATAAAAAACGTATCTCCAGAGTCGTGGAAACAATAAATAGATATTTTACTCAGTCAATTGTGCATGCTTCGTTTCATCAGAGGTGCAGAGAAATAGAGAGACGGGCGTTTTCAATAAAAGTATTTATTGAACAGTCTTCTTTCTCATGCAGAAGAAATGAACTGCTACAATCGTAATACTGGCTGTAAAGTATAATGCGTACAGCAAGAAGAGTATTATAAAATAATACTGTAAAAGCATGGTATGGATTCTAAGCCATAAAATTCATATATCGATGAATAAATAAATACTAAAACGTACTCAACTGGTGCTTCTAAAATACGCCTACCCCGATGTACCTAACCTAAGTCTAGGACGATGGAAGAAGTAAGTGAGGTGTAGTATAAGTTTAGTATTCTTTGCCAAGAATCTATCCAAGATTTCTCTTAGGGTCTAATCAGCTCCGTACCTTGGTTTAGAATGAAGGAGGTCTGATAACTCTCTGTCTCAGGACTCGATTTCCCAACACCCCGCAAGGGGACCTTGGAAACACTGGAGCTGGATTTCTGGGCAAGAGAAAAGACAGCGTCTCTCTCAGTGCGTCCGCTGGAGGGTCGGCTTCCTTCGGCACTTGCTGCAGGGAGCTGTGTCGGGCAAGTAGATAGTCAAACTGCTCCAAACCACCATGTGGCTAGGGCAAGTGTGGGCATATTCATACCTTGAAAGTGCAGAGTTTGACGTAAAGTTGGACAAGAAAACAACATCAAAGAATCACAGTTCTTTGAAAACTCCATGAGTTCTTGGACAAATCAATATTCAAGCAACGGGAAGTCCCTAACTGTTGAAGCCGAGTTTTCCAAGAAATTGTTGTGGCTTTTCGGAACTAGTGGAAGTATCCTTGCCTGTATTTGGAATGCATGGGCTATGTCTAAATATGGTTATGATTTCTATGCCTATATAAGGACAAGATGATTTATACCTATATAAGGGCATGAATCGGGAAAATTACACTAGGGTCCTAAAATGCTATACAACACTACCAGTTGTCCCTACCTACTCCTCTCCCAACACTTACACAATCCCAATACCACTCCTGGCCCCCCCCTGTCCCCGACTCCAAACCCTCTCCCTAATGACACTCCCCTTTCGACTACCTCTATTCTATAACTCTCTCTTGAACTCTCCCCTGACTCAATTCTTTACCCCCTCCCCACACCCGCTCCCACTCTTGCTCCCTTCCGGCTCTCCCCCACCTCCCAGAGGCATACTGCACTCCCCCATGACACACCTACCCTAATGTCAAACAACGTGAAATTAGAGGTTCTCTAGTTTCATCCCTGTACGGGCACACTGTTTCATTGTCTTATTGTGTGAAATAAAGACTTCCAATCCAACGTTTCTTTGTACGTTTGTTTTTATGTTTCAATTCATATTCAATTTCAATTTCCCAAACATGTCGTGTGAAAGTTCATAATATACAATTATACTTCAGGCAATGTCCTTATAAATGTATCCAATGCATTTCGGGCATTGCTTTCATGCCCTTCGTCAGGGATAAGACACTGTGAAAATAACATAGGGAACTGTTAGAGTGAGTCCTAACACCATCGTTTGTACATTGCACATAATGTCAACAAAAAGGTATAACTTGAACGTAAACATGATACATTGTGAAGTTCAGGGTGCTAGTGTATGTGTAATGGCTCCAAATCACAAAGATGTGAATCTACATGGGCATTGATTGCGAAAGGTAAACGGAACGGTAACATGTCACTTACGTGCCTGACTTGGAAAGGTACATCAGGTTCTGAAATAAAGGTGAAAGTGGCGCGGTCAATGTGTGTAAAAAAAGCTATAAGCAAAACGGTCAAAGTAGTCAGCAGTCGGGTTCAGTAACTGACCTGAAATTTGGGATAGCGAGGTTTGGAAACGGGTGTTCGTCTTCGCTGGACGCCGGTGCAGCGGATTCTGCCCGCGTTTGTATATTTGAAAAAAGGCTAGTCGCGTGACTTGTCACGTGTTAGACATGATAGAAAGACTCGATACATCTCTGCCGGGTACGGAAAACATCTCATGAAGACAAGTGGGATTGTCACGGGGGGTATAATAAAGTTGTCCCGGACTGGAAAAGTAGTGTAAGATAACTCGGGTGACAAAGATAATAGGTAACGATAAAAAATGGTGTTCGATGAAAAAACGAAAAAGTGGGTGAAGGGTGGATTCGATCAATGGTAGGGCAATGCTAAGAAAACAGAGTGTTAGCGTGATGAGCTAACCAGTGGTGCTAGTGCTGTGATGGCTAAAACGAGGTAAACACAAGGGAATGTAATGGTGTCTAGCTGTTGAGGGGACACACACAGTATTCACAGGTTACGGTATAGGGAGCAATTAATTAAAGATAACAAGACAGTTCAATTCTTTCATTGAGGCCCATCGGTTTTTGTGTTGACAATTTTTGGATCCAAAAATTCTCTCTTCTGAGGAGGTATTTGTTGTTGTCTCTACCCTCCATTTTTTGTATGGTTTCCAGAACAATGAATTTGATTTGAGAAACATTATGTTGCTCTTCAACATAGTGGCATGACAATGACGACTTCACGTTTTTTAGTCTTATGTTGGATTTGTGTTCCGTGAGACGCACTTTGATGCGTCGTTCAGTCTTTCCGATGTACATCTTGCCACAGGGGCATTTGATTCCATAAATCAGGTTGCTTGTGTCGCAAGTGGCGTTCACTCTGAGTTTAATTGCGTTGCCTTGCATTGGATGATGGATAGTGTTCCCTTTGATTATACTATTGCAATTCCCGCAATTTAAGCAGGGTTTGGTTCCAGAGAATGTTACTGTCGGCGACGGTTTGTGCTGTAAAATTTCTCCCAAATTCTTGGCCCTTGTAAATGCAAAAAGTGGTGGTTGACTGAAGGATAGTTTGAAGTCGGGTTCCATATTGAGTATCGGCCAGTGTTTTAAAATTGCGTGTTTGAATTTGTTGCTGGCTGTTGAGTATTTTGAAACAGCCACAATTCTTGTTTGCTCTTGTTTTATTTTAGGGGTCAAAAGTACCTGTCTGTCGATATGCATGACCCTGGTTGTCGTCTCTTTCAGTAAAGATTGTGGATAACCTCTGTTGGAAAATTTGTTTGACATATCCTTGAGGCTTGCATTCAAGGTTACAGCATCTGAAGTAATCCGTTTTACTCTGGCCATTTGAGAGAATGGTAAATTTCTGATCAAATTTGGTTCATGAAAACTCGAGTGTAACAACATGTTGTTTCTGTCGGTTGGTTTGACATGAAGTTCTGTTCTGAAGCCATGTTGGGTTGCTGAAATTTTCACATCCAAGAAATTTACGGTGGTGTCTGATATATTCCAAGTCAATTGAATGCGTGGGTCGATTGCATTGAATTTTGTGAGCTCTGAATACAATGATTCCTCTGAATTGTTCCAGATGATGAAGTAATCATCAATATATCTGATTATCATTTTAGCATTGTTGATCCATGCTGTTTGGGTGAGTATGTGTAGGTTCTCATACCACTGCATGAAGATATTTGCATACACGGGTGCGGCCGAATTGCCCATGGCCATCCCGGTGAGTTGTTGGTACCACTTTTGATTGGTCTTAAAATAGCTATGATGTAGAGTAAAGCACATTAATTCCATTAGAAATACTTGAAAATCTCCATCCAGTTTGGTGTTGAGGAGTGCCGCTTCCATGGCTTCAATCCCCATGTTGTGGGGTATGCTTGTGTATAAACTACATACCTCTGCCGTGCATAAGATCACTTTGTCTGCTGGATTCCATGGTATCTGTTGAAGTTTTAATAGAAATTGTGTCGTGTCCTTAATATAGGTTTGCATGGCCTGTACTGATGGTTGGAGATATTTATCGATCAACTGTCCGATCGGTTCATGTAAACTGCCTCGTGTGGATACAATTGGCCTCATCGGTGGGTCCCTGATGTTTTTGTGGATTTTTGGCACCATTTGTAATGATGGACTTCTTGGATTGGAGACTGTAAGAAAGTTTTTTGTTCTTTCATTAATGATGCCATTGTTATATGCTGCGTTGATGATGGTCTGTAGAGTTTTTGCATATTCCCCGGTGGGGTTTTGATCTAATTCGCAATATGTGTTCCTGTCAGAAACATGTTCCATTACTTTTCTGTCATACATGGAGGTGTTCATAATTACCAACGCTCCTCCCTTATCGGCTTTAGTAAATGTGGTATGTTCATTGGCTGCCATCTTGAGTAATGTATCATGATCCTTTTGAGTCATATTTCTTCTTTTAGGTTTGGTGTAACCAAGCTTACTGATGTCATGTTTGACCATCGTTTCAAATAAGTCGAGTGTTTTGTGGCTAATTGGTGCTTGGAAGGTGTTATGGGGACGTAGTCCCAGTAATTGATCTTGATCTTGTTGTGGTCGTTCTGGTATGACATTGTCAAAAAAGTGTCTTAAACGGAGTTTACGCATCAGCTTGAAGAAGCTTACTTCTAATTCAAGGTGGTCAGTAGACGTAGTAGGTACAAAGGAAGTTCCCTTTTGGAGTATTTCTAATTCGTAGGTAGTGAATATCTGGTCACTGATGTTAATGACTAATTGCTCTATGGGCTATGTCTAAATATGGTTATGATTTCTATGCCTATATAAGGACAAGATGATTTATACCTATATAAGGGCATGAATCGGGAAAATTACACTAGGGTCCTAAAATGCTATACAACACTACCAGTTGTCCCTACCTACTCCTCTCCCAACACTTACACAATCCCAATACCACTCCTGGCTCCCCCCTGTCCCCGACTCCAAACCCTCTCCCTAATGACACTCCCCTTTCGACTACCTCTATTCTATAACTCTCTCTTGAACTCTCCCCTGACTCAATTCTTTACCCCCTCCCCACACCCGCTCCCACTCTTGCTCCCTTCCGGCTCTCCCCCACCTCCCAGAGGCATACTGCACTCCCCCATGACACACCTACCCTAATGACACATCCCTTTCCTTGACCTCTATTCTATCACCCTCTCTTGAATCCAACCGCCTCAACTCGTCTAATGCACTCAGGCTCCCCCAAACTCCCATGTCCCATAATGACTGTCCAACACCCTATAACCTCCCTAACCACCCTCCATCCTCTCTTAACTGCCCCTAACGCCCATAGCCCCTCCTGTCCTTCCTTCTCCCTCCCCAAACTACACTACAACCATAACGTTGTTACCACGTCTCCTCACACCCCTCACACTCTCCCCTCACCTCGCTCCCTTTCTCCCTCGCTCATCACCAGGCTGTCCTGCACGATGCCTCTCCCTCCCACCCAACACCGGCTCACACCTCCCTCCCCTCCCCTGTCCTTCCCACTCCCGCAAGGCCAGTACTACCCACGTCTGCACCCTCTGGCCTCTCGCCCTCTCCAGACTATAAACCATCTCACCCGAACTACTTTGTCCATAACTCCTCCTCCATTTCAGCCCCAACCACTTCCCTCCTCACTCTCCTTAACCAGACACTTCGCAACTTGGACTGCAATATCTCCACCCTGGTTACTGAACTTACCCGACTTGGAGAAGATTTCAATCGGTTCAAATCCTACAACCCCAGAACCCACCCCTCTAGGTCCTCCGCTTTATGTGCTACCCCTTAAAAATGTTTTTTAAAGAAACATTTCCTAGGCAACAAATATTCTGAGCGTACTCAGATAACCAGCTCAATGAAACATCTATTAGAACCTCAATGCACTGACTAAATCACAAGTTATTTAAAAATATTTATTTATTCAAAATTATTTCATACATCAAAGATACAATTGAATAGTTAAAATAGGTGGCCTCAAAATAGAACTAAGTGGCCCCTAATTTAGTTAAAAAGAACTAATATACATAGGCAAACATAAAATTGGTTTTGAATAAATTAAAACAATATACATGTATCAAGAAATCAATTTATCATTTAAACAGTATATGAATTGTCATCATCATTTGTCTCTACGCGCGTTTCGGCAAACAGTTGCCTTCTCCAGGAGAGTCACACGATTTTCTGATACTATATAGATCGAATGCCTTGATTACTGCAGTCGCCACCTTTTGAAGAATTAAGTATCACAGGATATTGGTACTTCTTAAATCTTAAAGGTACTGCCCAGCATAATTGTAGATGAATTTGAGGCTTTTCATATTATTTCAAGTTAAGTTAGCGTTAAGCGATCTCAATTGTAGTTATAGTGAATCTTAATCGTTAGGATAATTATGGAAAAGTGATGATATCCATTGTAGAATTAAAAGTATCAGGAAAGCTTTGTTAAAAATCCGTCCTATTGTGGGGATGCTGCAGGGATAAATGCGCCCCCGTTTGGATTGAGGATATTCAATTGTAGAAACGGTGTGGCGTAAAGATGGTAGGTTTGTCCAAAATCCGTCGTGTTGGGGAGTTGCTGCAAGGGTAAATCTGCCCCCGTTTGTAGTGAGGATATTCAATGGTAGTAACGGTGAGGCGCTAGGGTTGTGGATCGTATTTCGGATAAAAGCCGCCTGCACGCTCTCTTCTTGATGCCGAAAAAGCCCTTAAAAATGCCCATATCCCAAGCTTTGCTTAACAACGCCTCTACACACCCGTTCACACAGACCCCTTCGCACCTCGAGTATCTACTCCGCCCCGACCTCTCTGACCTCTGCAACTCCCACCTTAACAAACCCCCACTTAAAGATCTTTCCTTCCCTCACTCCAACATTCCTGTTATCATGGGGACTAGCAGAATCCACTTTTCTCTTAGCTCCCCCAGCGCCCCGCTCAACTAACCGCCATTCACCTATGACCCCCCACACCAATCCTAAACCCCTTACCTGCATGCTTGTGAACTGCCCCTCGCTGTCCGACATGCAACCGAAATATCAGAAACCATTCTTAACAAAGATATTGACATCGCCTTTCTCACGGAAACCTGGCTCAAAGATCACTCAACACCCATTCTTGACCTTCTTGCCCCCCCTTCCCCGGTTATTCTATTCTCAGAAAAGACAGACCTGAAAAAATAGGGGTTGGACTAGCAATTATTTTTTTAAAAGAACTACAACTCTCCCTAATCAGTAACACAGACTACACAACCTTCGAATACCTAGGAGCCGAACTTAAAATGAAAAGCTCTCCCCCAATACGACTACATAACATCTAACACCCACCTGGTGAGCCCCTTCCCTTCGCGAAGAACTATCTGACCTTCTAACTAAATTGTTACCTTTTAACTCGAAAAATCTCTTCCTAGGAGATCTTAACCTTCACTGGAATGAACCTTATGACCCTACAATCAACCTTCTCAATAATCTTCTTGAGATTAGCGACCTCAAACAACTTTGCCACTCACCTACTCACTCCAAAGGAGCTATTCTTGACGCCATCACCTCTAACTCTAATTTGGCATCCCTATCCAACATCATCCCTATCAACTGGTCTGACCACCATCTCATACTGTTCACGATCTCCCCTCCAGCCCCACCCGCCCCAGTGAAAAACAATAAAACCACGATTATGACCAGAAATCTTAAGCAAATCCCTCCTGGCACATTGGAACACAAACTCCAAACCCAACTTCGTCTCACCCCCCTTCTTCAAATGCAAATGAACTCACTGAGCACTTTAACAAAACTGTCTCAAAGGTTTTAGATAAACTTTTTTTTTGTTGATTTTTTATTTTTTCCACCAAGCAGCATACAGGAAGTAAAACATATTACACAATGAAGATAAGCATATGTAATTCCCTGTTTCCAGTCCTCCACAACCGCCAAATAATATTTCAAAAACAATAGTTATATACAGAGTGACCACATACACAGTACAGAGTACTCATGACAGGAGTATTTCAGCTCCTAGTTACATCTTTAGGTCTTTGTCTCCAACAGGGACCGATGTTCAATAAACATGACTTTAAGTCTATACCAATATTTCATATTGTATATCGTTTACATTCACATACCTATCTATCTTACCCCCTCTTACAATCAAGAGTCTTCATCCCTTTGCTGCAGATACTCTACTAATGGTTGGCAAAAGTCTTTGGGCCTGGAGGCTCGAGGCATGCCTTCCTCGTAAGTACCCAACGTTTCTTTACAGTACAGGAGATCATTGATCCAATCCTTGAATCTTAGTGGGCGTCTGCTACCCCATTTCATGGCCACTCGACGTTTTGCAAGTAACAGTGCTACTGCGAGAAGTTTGCGTCGCTTGGCCAATTTCAATTTATATATGCCCAACAGTCACACCAATGGTGCATTTGGGATTCGCTCCGCAAGCATTTGTGTGAGCGCCATCGTCACTTCCTGCCAATATGTATTCAGGTCCGGGCACGCCCAGGCCATATGCAAAAAGTCGTCCCCGTGTGCATGACAGCGTAGACATTTGTCATCTGCTCTGAGACCATAACGGTGCAACCTGACCTGTGTGTAGTATGTTTGATGAGGAAACTTAAAATGGATGATTCTCAAATTGCAGTTTGACGTGAGCAAATGTATTTGTGCACAGCTATAGCTCCAGTCGCCCTCCGATATGGTCTCCCCAATGAGCTCTTCCCATCTTTGCAATGATCGGTCAGGACCTTGAGCTTGTTCATTCTCGGGAGCAGCGTATAGACGCGTGACTAAGTTTTTTCTTGTGGGGGCTGTCAAAAGTATCTGTAGGGCCTGTAGTGGGGTGGGTTCAGTTGGGAAATTATCATATAAATCTTTGATTGCCGCCCGCAGTCTGAAATATGCAAACATTTTCAATGGCGTTTGGTGTGCGCATAACAATGGGTTTTTTAACAGGATGAATTCTTTATTAGGGAATATATCACCCATTGTCCGAAGTCCCATTTCCCCTAGTACTGTGCTCATTTTTTTTTCCTGTGTGACTGATAGTTCGGGGTGGTTCGTTAGCGGTAATCCCGGGGCATATAACGGTGATTTTTGGGCTCGCTGTGCGAGAACATGCCAGGCCCTAGACGTGCACTTGACCGGGTAGATGGAATCATTAGTATAACAGCTAATGGGTTCAGATATGTATTGCATCAGGCGCTTTGGGCTGATGCTGTCTGCTTCCACTGCTATGTGTGAGATATGCGAGTGTGGTTGCATCCAGTAGTGCGCATGCTGGGCCTGTGCACAATAGAAGTACAGTTGTAGATCTGGGGCAGCAGATAAGGTTTCGTAAGTGTCTTCCAGCTTACTCTTGGCTGCTTTCCCACCCATGTTAAGCGATGTAGTGTTGTGCGCAGTCTGGCAAAGAAGGTCTGCGTAAGCCAGATCGGGACATTCCACAATAAATACAAAAAGCGGGGTAGCACAATAATTTTCTGTAGTGCTAGCCTATCAGCTAGTGACAGGGGCAATCTGATGCACTTCTCTACTTGTTCCTCTAGTTTGATCATAGCTGTGCCATAATTCTCTCTTATTACCACATCTGGATCTCTATGTATCCAGACTCCCAGATATTTCACGGGGTCAGTGGTCCATTGCAGCGGGTAATCTAATTTGGGCTGTGGGGTTTCTGCCGTTAGAGGCACCACCACTGACTTATCACAGTTTATGCTCAGGCCAGAATACTGTTCGAATTTGATGTACTCTCTAATCAGTGGATTTAAATGTACCTCTGGATCTCTAGTGTACAGCACCATATCATCTGCGTATAGGGATATGCCTACAGGGCGAAGATTAAATTGTAAAGCCGCTTCCGGGTTCTTTTTGCCTGATTTTACACGCTAGCGGCTCCAGTGTAAGAGCAAATAGAATCGGGGACAGCGGGCATCCCTGTCTAGTTTCCCGGCTTATATCAAAATGCTCTGAGGTGATATCGTTAATGCGCACTCTAGCACTGGGCCCCGAATACAACAAGGAAATCCATTTCATGAACGCAGGTGGGAATCCCATTCTGGACAATACCGTAATCATGAACTCTCATTCCACAGAATCGAAAGCCTTCGCCGCATCTAAGAGTGCAGCTACCGCGGGCAGCTCTGGGTTGAGGCTATGATATAGAGCGAAAATTGTTCGTATGTTTTGTGTTGTAGACCTAGTGGGGATGAATCCCGCCTGATCCGGTAATACTAGAGATCCTAACAACGGCTGTATCCTGTTCGCCAATATTTTGGTCAAGATTTTTACATCGATGTTTATAATGGAGAGGGGGCGATATGATTCGCATTTTTGTGGGTCCTTCCCAGGCTTAGGGAGAGAGATCAGCAGCGCCTCTCGTAGCGATAGTGGAAGGGCACCTTCCTCATATGCCTCCTCCTGTGCCAGGTGGGGTATTAATAGGTCTTTGAATTCTTTATAGAACTTCCCCGGTATGCCGTCCAGTCCCGGGGCTTTATTTTTCGGCAGCGAGTCAATGGCTTCTTTAAATTCGTCTTCTTTTATATGATGGCCCAGGTATTCCCTGTGTGTATCTGACAGCCAAGCCAGACCTATATCATCTAGGTAATCATGTACATCTTGTGGGGGGTTCGATGTCCGCTTAGTGTACAGTGCAGAGTAGTAAGACAAAAAGGTATTTAGTATGGAAGGAGTGTCATATACCGTTATCCATTGCGCGTTTATGACTTGCGTTATATGTGCATTACTCTGCCCTGGTTTGATCTTGTGGGAGAGTGTTCTTCCCGGTCTGCCCCCTTCGCCATATGCCCTGGCCATGTATGTTTTGGACAGGTACTCGATTTCGGTGTCTGCAAACTCATGGTATTTATCTATTTTTCCCCTTATCTCTGCCAGTAGTGAAGAGTCTAGGGTGTCCGTGTATTCCGTTTCAAGCCTAAGAATGTCCCTTTCTGTCATATCTAGTTGTTGTCGAATGTCTTTGAGGATGCCAGCATGTTTGCTTATGCAATGCCCCCTGATAGTGACCTTAAACGCTTCCCATAGAGTCCTAGTGCTGTCCACCGATCCAGTGTTTGTTTGAAAAAAATCTATGATGGCCTGCCGCAGTTCGCTTCGAAATACCTGATCCATCAGGGACGATGGTTGCAGGCGCCACGTAAACTGCTTGGGAGTGTGAGTGGGAACAGCTAGCTCCAGACGCACAGGGGAGTGGTCTGATAGTGTTTTTGGAAGGGTTCTATGGCCGTTACCCATGTACTAACCTCCCGTGTGGTCAGCCAATAATCCAACCTCGACCAAGTATTATGTGTCAATGAAGTGCATGTCCCCTCTCTGCGCCCCGGGTGTCGCATCCTCCACACGTCCTCAAAGGACCAATCTGCCTCCCCGCCCTCAAGGAGCCAGCCACATTTCTGCCAGACCTATCAGTGCCCGATGACCTATCAAGCACAGGGTCTAAGTACGTGTTAAAGTCCTCACCCCATATAATAGCAGTAGGTTGAAGGTCTGTTAATTTAGTCAATATGTTGTCATATAATGTTGGGTCATCTGTATTGGGACCATTTACCGTCACAATCGTGAGATCTGCGCCTGCAAAGGAACCTCGTAGTATATTATATCTACCCTGGTCGTCTGTGATCACTTTGACAAGTACAGATGGGATGTTACGCTTAATCAGCAGCAGCACTCCCCTTGCATAGTTTGAAAAGCAAGACGCCACTCGCTACTGCGCCCACTTATAGCCTATTCTACTTTCTCGCTGTGGTGTGAGGTGAGTTTCCTGAAGACAGGCCACATCTATTTTGTGTCTGTCTAGGAAGGCTAGTACCTTTCATATTTTCTGTGGATTTTGCAGTCCTCTGACATTCCAGGTCATGAAAGTTATCGTCCGTTCCTGCTGTGTTTCAGTCACCATGTGTTGTAATGAAAAAACTATTCAAAGACATAGTAATGCGTAAAATGTAGCAGTGAAGACCAAGAACGCGGGTCACATGCCTGCCTGCAGCTGCTTGGTGCTTTTTGAACTGTCCCCCTAAACCCCCCCTCCCACTTCGTCCTTCCCGTGACAACGAAGACAAACCCCGTAGAATTAACAATACCCCTACCCCCTCTCCCTGTACATAGATTACTCAACTTCCCCAACAAACGAAACAAGTGTGGTGTTCACAGGTGGGCGGGAGATGCCTAGTTCCATCCCCTCGCTATACTATGAGAAGGGGGGGCCACTGATAGATATAAAACGCACAACAACAGTGAGTGGCACCACAAGGCTAAACACCAACATCAGGAAGCAGCCTCCAGCTATTAGGCATTAGTCTCCGGTTAGTCTATGGTGCGTGGTTCAGTGTCTTACAGACGCCATAGCAGCGCTATGCTTTACTTATCTGCTTTCCCCGTCGTCGTTCTGGTTACCATGACGTAGTCGGCCTGTGGTGTAGGATGGACAGGGGGCACAGATCCACAGTGAGTTATTAATCAGTTCAAGTGCTTGCTATCTGTGCATCTGTGCCGTAAAAGGTTCAATTACTACAGGATACGGGTAGTGGTCAGATAGGTTGCCGCTGTTTCATTCTAGACAACGATGCATCATTCCACGTCTGACATATTTTCCTGCTCTGTCGATCGCTCCCGCAGCGATCTTCTGCGCTTTCGACTTCCTTGTCTGCAAGTATTTCAAAGCCTATTTAGGTTCATTGAAGATTTTGGTGGCCCCTTCATCTGTGATCTTGAGCCTAGCAGGGTAAAGCATGGCATATGGAATTCAAAGGTCTCTCAATTTCTGCTTCGCCAGTCCATATTTTTTACATGCTTCCTGTACTGTTTTTGTGAAATCCGGGTACAATGCTATTTCCATGCCCTCATGTCGTAGAGACCCCAGTTCACGTGCTTTACGTAATGCCGCATCTCTATCCCTGTAATTTAGCACTTTTGCGATGATGGGCCTCGGTCTAGTGCCCACTGGAGGTTTGGGCGCGAGTGATCTGTGGGCTCTCCGAAAAAGGGTCTCTGCCCAGCAGCGTAATTAGTAGTTGCTCAACATATTTTTCCATTGGTCCTGTGTTTGTGGTTTCCGCAATGCCCATCAGGCAGAGATTACTCCTTCGTGACCTGACTTCTAAGTCTTCGGCATTGGCAGAAAGTGCTGCTAGCTGTTTCTCTATCCCAGTTTGCTTCGCCGTGACCTGGTTGTTAGTGTCCTCTACATCCGATATCCTGCGTTTAGCCATATCAATCCGCTCCGTGTGTCTATCCAACCTTTCTGACATGCGATCTACTCTGTGCGTGAGAGAGTCTATTTTCCCATCTATGTTAGTTAGCGCTGTCTGTATCGTCAGAAACATCGCTTGAATATAATCCACCGGCATCCCGCTAGTAGCAGTCGTCGCAGGTGGAAGAGCTCATTGGTCCTCTCCAGGTTGCTCTCCACCCTTCTTAGACTGGTCAAAAGTAAGCTTTGGTTGGTTCCTGTCTGGCTTCCCCATCGCGGTGGCGGGTATATGCGCCTCCCTCACTTCTGGGGCCCAATTTCAGGTTCTGCGACCAGTGAGGCAGCGCATGCAGCTGTACAATTGTCTGGTCCGGCACAAACCACAGTGGTCCGATGTACGGGCACGAAGCTTCAAAATGTTTTCCGGTTTCCATCCCTTCAGTGCCTGTAACAGTGGTCTCTGGTTATCTTGCGTTGCGGCAGGAAGCGGTTGCTCAGCTCTCTTTATAGCGCTATGTCCCTGCAGGGCAGTGTATAGATAGTGGTGTTATCGGGCTGTTGGCTAATTCACGGCAGGTATCAATGCTGACTTTCTCGTTGTCACCCCCAGCCAGTTAGTCGCCAGTTAAGGACCTTGCCATGGTCTCCAGTACCCACGCCAGTCGTGACAGTGTTTTTGTCACCCACGTGTCTGTATAGGCGCTGGAGCTCTGTATTTATGAGATTTGCCCGATAGAGGCGAGTCTGGGCTTAAGCTCTACCCGGTCTTCGACCCCAGGATCTTTTCAGGGAGCAGTCTGGACCCCCAACCAGTTCGTGTTCTGCCCTCAGGCTGTTGGTTCGTCCCCTCTGCCCCCGCAGTGTCCGCACTGCAGGCCTTTACTCCTTCAGGCCCCGTCTCTGCATACAGCAGCATGTGGGTAAGAGGGGGGGTCCGCTCCTATGTGCACCTGCCTCCGCAGCCTACCCGCCACAGTACCCGCCTCTGCTGGCCAACGCAGTGCCTCAGGTCGCTTCCCGTCTTGTTCCGGCAGGTTCCGGTTATGTGGCTCTGCACCCTCGGGAACCCGGCCCGCCGCTATCCAGAGTGCGTGCTGTGTGTCTCGGCCAGCTCGGGCACTGTGGGCCGGTGCTCGTCCTCCTTGATACTATGTAGGCCGCACACACCAGGTCCATCTTGTTTTCGACTCTGCTTGCACAAACTGTGATATACTCACGTCGGAGGAAGGGGTTAAGTGTCTGGCACGATTTCAGCGCCTCAGGTGGGTCATACCCACATTGTTAGTGCAGGATTGGGATTAAGTATTCGGCCTCCCGGAGGAGCTCGCTCAAAGTGCGGCCATCTCGGTTCCAGGCTAGCTCCGCCTAAGGTTTTAGATCAACTTGCCCCTCCGAAACTTAAAACGCTAAAAAATGTCCCCTCTAAATCATGGTTTACCTTAGACCTTAACAAAGAAAGACGCTCACTTAGACTTGCTAAAAGAACATGAAGACAACACCCTTCCCCCCTCCCTTCTCGCTCTCCTTAGAACCACAAGATCCTCCAACAAAAAACACATCTTTTCTGAAAAAGCATCTTTGTTTCCTCTGCAACTCTCCTGTGTCTAGAACAGACCCAGAGAACTGTTGAATATTTTTAGAAATCAAACATCCCCTGCACCCCTCAACCTGTTGGCCTCCACTAACAAATGTGAAGAAATTGCTAACTTTTTCACCAAAACAATTGCCAAAATTGATCGTGCTTTCCTTGGAACTCAACTCTTGTTCACCCCTCAATATCCCCTGGATACTACACCATTACCACCCCTCCCCCTGAATCCACCACTGACCCCCTCACCTCTCCTTCCATCATCTACCCCTCCTAAAACCCACCTCACTAACCCACTGCTTAAAAACAATGCCTCATGGCAGAATTTCCACTCCGTTCATGAACTGGAAGTCTTCAACATCCTATTCAAACTTAAACCATCCTCTCACACAAAAGACCCTCTCCCATCTGCCCTTGTCCAAGATCTAAAGCACGTCATTGTCCCCTATTGGACCTATATCATTAACGCCTCCCTCTCAACAGGGAGTGTTCCTATCTCCCTCGAACTCGGACAAATCACTCTCATCCTGAAAAACCCAAAGGCTTATCCAAATGACCCTAACAATCCTCCCCCCTATCTCCAACCTCCCCCTCCTCTCCAAAGCCCTTGAAAAATGCGCCCTCCTTCAATTGGACAAACACATTGACACGTACAACCTACTAGACCGCCTACAATCCGGCTTCGACAAAGGTTGCAGCACTGAAACTGCAGTGCTTAACATAGTCGACAACATCTACCTTGCCCTGGACAAAGGCAAGACCTGCCTACTCATCCTTCGCGACCTCACTGCTGCATTTGACACAGTTAACCATCCAACCTTACTCAATGCACTCAAAGATCGCGTCAGCCTTAATGGCCCTGTCCTAAACTGGTTCACCTCCTACTTCCAACATAGGACCCAACAAATCAAAATTCAAAACTGCCTCTCTAGCCCAACATCTGTCTCCCTCGGTGTACCCCAAGGATCTATCCTCTCTCCTGCTCTTTTCAACCTCTTCATGGAACCCCTTACCCTCATACTTAAACAAGCCGGAATTAACTATCACCTGTATGCTGATAACACCTAACTGTACTATAAAATAAAATACCATTCTGATATCTTACACATTAACACAGCACTAACCAAGATCCAAACCTGGTTCCACACCAACCATCTCAAACTCAACCCTAACAAAACTGAGGTAATTCTCTTCTCTCCCAAAAACAACCAATTCCCCATTCAAACTTGGATCGCTGACCTTAATGCCCAAAGTGTTCTCTCTCCCTCGCCGAATCTGTCAAATCTCTCGGCATCAGCATCAACACTAAGCTTACGCTGAAATCCCATATAAAGGACTCGGCAAAAGGAGCACTCTTCACACTCCGGCATCTCAAAAAAAAGACTTCAAATTAGTTATCCAATCTCTTGACTTGTCAAAAATTGACTATGGAAATGCTCTTCTCTCTGGAACTCCCAAAATCCACCTTGCCCCCATCAAATCTGTCCCCAACCATGAGGCCAGACTAACAACTGACTGTAAACATTTTGATCATATCTCACCTGCCCTCAAAGACCTCAAATGGCTTCCCATCGAAGGCAGATCCTCCTATAAAATTGCCTGCATTACACATAAAGCCCTCTATCAAAAGACTCCACTCTACCTCTCAACCAAACGTAATAAAGCTGGCTGCGCCCGACCGTTAAGAAGCACCAACTTTCTTCTCCTCATACCCTCACTACTAAAAAAAAAAAACACCTCCTGATCCCGTTCCTTCTCTGGCAAGGCCCCCAACATCTGGAACGCCCTCCCCAAAGATCCTCGATGTAACCCTTCGTATGTCAGCTTCAAAAGAGACCTTAAAATACACCTTCTCACTAAATACTGGGGGACTTAATCCCTTGCTCTCCATACTGGCTACTTTCTCACTCCTTCCTTATGCAACACCACCTCTCTCTCGCACCTACACACCCCCTTCCTGACCCCCTCCACACCCCTCTCCCCTCCCTTCCCATTTTCCCCTCCCACTCCTCTAACCTACCCAATTCCCCCCTTACTACTATGTCCTCCGAGCCCTCCCTTGGTATACTGTAAAATTGTTATTCTGTAACAACATATTTGCTCTTTAATTGGTTTTGACTATCCTCTCCAGGGCTCAAGTCGGGGTACCACGCGGGTGGACGGCGTCCCCCCACTTATTTTACCGGGTGGACGCCGTCCCCCCTGCCTAACAGCTGGACTTCACTCTTTGGCCTCTCTAGGACGACAGTGAGACGGATTAAAGCCCCCCTGACCCACTGGTTACGGCAGCTGCGCTGTCAGGCAAAATCAGTCATTTTACTGAGTGAATGAAATGCTGACTCGGATCTGTGCCGGACAGTCTGGGGTAAAAACTCTCGTGGGGGGCAGAGTGCTGCTACCACGGAACATTTTCAAAGTGTGCACAAAGAGGTATCCAAATTAAAATTGAAGGTTCCTTCCACCCACACTGCGAGTAAAAAATACGCCGAGGCGTTCACAGCCCCGCCTCCTCCCAGTGCACTGCGTCCAGTGTAGTCTGCGGAGCTCGGCGGCTTCTTCTTTATATATTGTTCCTGCAGTCCAGGCACTCACTTCACCCTGCGTCTCTTTTATATATTGTTCCTGCAGTCATTGGCGTCCGCAGAAATTTTTGATGGGGTGGGGGCAAAATATTAATGTCATGGTGCAAGCCACCTTTCGTGACGTCACTTCCTGTCGTGACATCACTTCCGGTGACAGCGCCCCCCCACTTCTTTTTTTAGGACTTGTGCCCTGATCCTCTCCTTCCCTTTCTTAGTACGTACTCTAAATTTTTCATTATACTCTTTTAGACCACCATGTATAATTGTTTCTCTCATAACAACTGTTGCTCTTTCCTGTTTATTACCATGCAAATGTAAAGCGCTCTGATACCCTCGGGTGGCACTAGCGCTATATAAAACCTTCAAAATAAAATTCTGGACCAACCCTGGATTTATATTGGTTCGGCTGCAGGTTTTACTTCCTGGAGTCTCTAGCACAGAGTTCTTCAATCTGTGGGGCGCGCCCCCCCAGGGGGGGGCGCAACACCATCTCAGGGGGGCGCGCACTCCACACGTAGATCTTCCCTTTCAGAGACTTTTACTGTCCTGAGGCCTCACAAGTTCAAATGGGAATTCTCCGGTAACTGAGGGCTGGAGGGGGGAGGGGGGAGGGAGGGGAAATAGATAAGGCAGGACGTGTGCTTTTGTCATAAAGAGCTAAGGGTTAACCTTCCCAGGAGGGGGTTAATCGGTAGAGCTGGGATGCTTCAGCTGCAGTGGGAGGCAGGGTCTCCTCTGCTAAAAACGAAAACAAACGAACAGACAGTCCTGTTCCTTTGTGTTCGATTTCATAGCAGAGGAGACTCCTTGTCTCCCACTGCAGCTGAAAGGACGGTCTTTCCTTGCTTTCAGTTTTAGCAAAGGAGACATCATGCCTCCCAAAGCAGCTGAAGCATTTCCGCTCTACCAGTTTAACCCCGTCCTGGGAGGAAGCTCTTAGAAGAAAGGAGACAAAGTTTCTTTTAAATTTACACAGGCAGGCGCAGCAACACCCACAGGGCTTCAAGTTACCAACAGAAAAATGTGCCATGTGTTTTTTGAACAGCCTGCTTGTCTTGACACCAAATATGCTTATAAATAAACATTTGTAATGTGAAGCTTTCTGTCTTTGTTCCATTTTATTATCAGCCATGGACCATTCAGGCATCTATAGAACACAATTAAAAGTGCTACTATTTATATTTGCTGTTCAAAGTATGCACAGACAAGTGCTGACAATACAGCTTTAGGTGACTGTTATTTTTGTACCAACTGGGCCATCAAAATAATGAGCTGGCAACCCTAACCATAAAACTGGAAGTTTGTTGCAAGATCAGCACACTTATTTCCTCCACCCTGATCCCTGGTTAATGCCATAATAGCAATAGTTTAACATATCTGAAACCCTACGCTGCCGTCAATAACCTGCTGAGTTTGTTCAAGTGTCTGGGATTGCACACTGCATTCAGACAACTCACTCCTCATTCTTGCCCTTCACATTCATGCTCACCCTGCACTCACAGTGATCTCCATGCACTCACACTGATCACAATGCACTCACACCATTCCCCCTCTCACCCTGCACTCACAGCGATCACAATGCACTCACACTGATCACCATGCACTCACACCATTCACCCTGTACTCACAGCGATCACAATGCACTCACACTGATCACCATGCACTCACACTGATCACCCTGCACTCACACTGATCACCCTGCAGTCACAGCGATCACCATGCACTTACACTGATCACCATGCGCTCACACTGATCACCATGCACTCACAGCGATCACAATGCACTCACACTGATCACCATGCACTCACACTGATCACCATACACTCACACCATTCACCCTGCACTCACACCATTCACCCTGCACTCATAGCGATCACAATGCACTCACACTGATCACCATGCACTCACACCATTCACCCGCTCTCCCTGCACTCACAGTGACCACCATGCACTCACAATGATCACCATGCTCTCACACCATTCACCCGCTCACCCTGCACTCACAGTAATCACTCTGCACTCACACTGATCACAATGCACTCACACTGATCACCCGCTCACCCTGAACTCAGTGATCACTCTGCACTCACAATGCACTTGTGCTGTTCACCCTGTACCTCACCCTGCAGTCACACAAGCACACTACTCACCCTGCACTCATGAAACACTTCACTCATATGTCCCCCTTTCTGCTCAATGTGCATATTCACTCAAATAAGACCATCACTAACCATACATTCATTTGTCCCACTCTGCACTTACATCTGCACCCAAATTCATATGGTCACCTCACTCACCCTGCAGTCACTCCTCTTACCCTGCTCTCACACTGTCGCACAACTCACCGTGCCCTCACATGGGCACTCCTACCACCCAAAAAGGGCAGAGGGTTAATGTGCCTGCTATAAAGAATGTATACCATGCAGATCAAAGAACTGAGTGTCGGTAAACTACGAGTAGCGCTATAAAAAAATGAGATGTTTGCCAGAAAGGTGCTATAGAGAGATGGGGTGCATTGTTGGTGAGTGATAGTGAGGAAATTCAGGGAGAAGGAGGAAATGGGGGAGGGGAACAAAAACAGACCGTTGCACAATGTGCGTCCAGTGCTAGGGCCAGCCCTGGTTGGGAATGGGTGCCCCCCCCCCCCCGAAGTTTGGGTCTAGTTGCGCCCCTGTACACAAGTATGGGCATGTCGTGCGCCATCAAGGTTTTCGTCCTAAATTACAAAAGGACATTTTTACATGCACTGCAATCCAGCCTTTCAGGGGTTCCCATGATAGAGGCAGCTCTGTCTTTGCCCTGATGGCCTGGAATCATTCCTAAACAGATTTTTGTAAATACTGTTTTGTTTCATTTCTTTTTAATGTGATTGATGGGAGAGATTCTATTACTGTTTGCAGAGAAATGTTTTTGTTTCATGCAACAACCATAAAAAAGTTTATTTTAGATCAAAACGGGTCCACACATTTATGTTGGTGGTGTTATTATTAATTTAGGTCATGTGTAAAACAAAGCATCCTAGTAAAAAGAATTTCCGCACATTTTATCGTGGAAAATTGTGTTTTGAGCTGCATAATAAGCCCCTGTCATTTCACCACAACCATTCACAAACCTGCAGTTTACTAAACACTCTTATTGTGTTAAACATTATTTGCCGAATATGGCCCGTGATATGCACATGGTAGTCGATTATGTAGTGTACCAGATTCCAGAAATGTCTGTCAGGTGGTGGGGGGCCCAACATCTAAAAAAAAAAATTCAGCTGGGGGGGTTCAACCTACAAACGTTTGAAGACCTCTGCTCTAGCAGGTCATCTGACGCCTGCTTGTTATCTTTTAGGGGTGAAATCGCGCTTCTAGACTCGCATGTATGGCAGAGGCAGGGCTCGAGTCGGGGTACCACACGCGTGGATGGCGTCCCCCCACTTATTTTACCGGGAGCTCAATAACAAACTACTGTCAGAGTCTAATGTGCGTGCTTGTTTAGGGCCGTAGTGACACCTCCTCTGATCTGTAAAATACAGTACACATGAAGTGTTTCAGCTGTATGTCACGCGCTGGCTTCTATGATGCAATCACATCTAAGGGGTGAGCAAGGGGAGGCAATGAGTCTGATGGTGCAAGCCACCTTTCGTGACATCACTTCCTGTCGTGACGTCAGCATCCTCCCACTTCTGTTTTTAGGACTTGTACGCACTCTGGCTCACTTACAACCTCTCTTGCCAAGCTACACTTAGGGGTCCTCTTCTCCTGGCACCTAGCACCAGTGCGCTGGGTATGAGTTGCTCGTTAGGGCCTGGGGATGATACTCGCTTGTGATATCAGACTGCTCGCTGTTAATTAGGCCACGGTCCTCGCTTGCACAGGCCCCAATCACTTTAGAGGTTTCTTATCCCTTGTGCATTTTAGGGGCTGCTCCGTCCTGTTGCGCCTCTCCGCTTTCAGGAGCTTTCTACTCTAGGAGGCTGCCGACAGTATATCATGGAGGCTGACTACAGCTTGCTCATTCAGTCCTAGGGGTGATCCTCATTTGCATCCACACGGTGCTTGTTGGTCATTAGGGGATGATCCTTGCTTATGGGGCACTTCATTGCCATGTGCCATGTGTGCTGCTCCCGACCCCCCATGGACGCCATGTTGGGTGTTTTCAGGTCCATACGTTCAATCGGATTAATTGTTTCTGGTGCGCCCCACTGGCCGGTGCAGGCCCCGGGGGTCTTCCAAATGCTTCAGGGGGCCTCCATGTCAATCTGCCTCCCTGGTGTGGCATGATAGGAGGCTGGGAATGTGGAAGCTGTTGGACCGGGTGTAGAGGGCCATCGAGGAGCATTTGGTCCATTGCAATCTTGAACACTCCTGTGCTATGTATTTTATATACAGCAATTGTTCTGCATTTCTTATGCCTACAGTCAGTGGCTGATGTTTTAGGGGCCTATAGGTGGGTTATCGTATTCATTAGTTCTAATTCTTTATCCCAGGGCCCCAGGCATTGCCAGCATATTTTGCACGGGAGGGTTGGGATGATGGTGGTCCTCTCTGTAATAGGGGAAGCTACTCTTTGCTTGTTCAGGCCCCCCTCCTTAATAGTGTACTAATTTCTGGGGATGCTTTGTTCCCTCTTCATTTTCTAATTGATTGCCACAGGTTTTTTCTTCATTTTTATATAATCAATTGAAAAATGTTAATATGTTTTTTTAAAAAGTGAAAAAATATGTTGTTTACACTATTGTGTTTTGCAATTTCCTGTCTTGGTGTTAAGTATGTTTGGGTGTGAGTGTATTTAATATAAATTTTTGTAAAAATATCTCTATATAGTTTTTTCATGCATGTTTGTTATTTTTGTTTCACTTGTCTTCACGGTGGGGCTCGCATACAGATTAAATATGTTGTATATAATGTAAATATAAATATTATTAGCATATCATATACACTATTTGTATAATCTTTTTTACTAATGAAGAATAAGATGCAAAATTAATTGTTTTGACTTATGGTGTATTAGTGTTGGAGACGTACTGTCCTCTCTTTAAGCTATTTGGAGAAGTTGTGTGTTTCAGTTCTGATACTTCTCCCTGTACTCCCACACCTGTTGTTTTTCCCAGTGCTTCTTTGTCCTTTGGTGTTTCACAGTCACCTGTGGTCCTTTCTCCTGAGACAATGTTGCCCAGGAGATGCCTCTAACAGGCTGCTCCAGATCTCATTTTTCTAAATCTTTCAGGCTCCCCTGATATCCAGCGTCTCCCATACTCATTTCATTCAATCTGTTGTATTTCTTATCAGGATAGTCGACAGCTAAAGGAGGATTTATGGCTGCTGGATAGGAGCTCAGTTAGTGTGCAGCCATCTTGCCCGGCGCTGGCCCATGACCCCCTGTCCTGACCAGTCATGGAGGAACTAATCTGTGGCCAGGGCTTTCCAGTCTAGATGTCTATTGATTAAACTTGGCAGTTACATTTTCAACTGAAATGGAACAAGGTGCATTTCCTATGGACCTCAAAGCATCATGAGACTAAATTACTTAGAGATCAAGTCTTCAGTCGTTGGAATCCTCAAGCTGCCCAGATTCGCAGTGTGCCACTCGATGGTCCTTCTTCAGAAGATACTCTGTTGAAATTTAAATGTTGTGCATGAGGCAATAATGCAAAAAATCCTTGGTAAGGTCTGCCAGGATCCTTAATCTGGTGCCACCTAGTTGGTTAAAATGCCAGAGGAGATTTCCACTTTCAGGAGGCTGCAGCAATTCATTTTCTTCTCTGGTCAAACATATGATTGTGAAAGAGCTTGCAAAGTTCTAGGAACTTTTTTTTTTTGCAGAGTTTTATATAGCGCGAACTAGAACCGAACCGAATCAGTTATCAGAGCGCTTTACATAGCACCAGTTACGTTACATGAGGACACACTTTCATTTTTAGTGATTTGCCCAGAATCACGGGGTTTTTTGGCGTCGTTACCGAGACTCGAACCCAGATCCCCAGGTCCGAGGTCGACCGCCTTAGCCGTTAGGCCAACCCCTCTCCCTTGATGTGGAGGTCGATTTCTTTCTATAACCATGTTTCCTCCTTTGTAGGAGGACCTGCACCAGACTCCCCAGCCTGGTCTACTGGCATCGGATTCTATGTTGTGTACTGGAGATAAGCTAAAGATTCCCTTTCAGTTCTAAGTGTCAATGTGAGGCAAACACCACTGAAGTTACTGTTTTTCTTTTGTTAACAGTGTCATTGAATATGCATACAACAGACCTCTCCTGAAATGCCGGATTTTCAGCCACTGAAGACCTATGTAATTATGAGTGCCCAGAAAGATAGCTTGGATCGACCATGAGAGGAGGCCCAGCAGAATGATATCTTAGGCAGCATCTTTCGTAGCTCCTCCAGTTTGATCAATCTGATCTGCACTCCTGGAAGGTGCACGATTGACAGCAAATAAATATGTCGGATTCTCTAATTCTTTTATTGGGATAATTTCAATTTAGGGCCACTGATAATAAAAAAACATGAAAACAAGACGCTGAAGAAAGACCATCCCTTTGGCCAACTCTGAATGAAGCGAAAGACAATCTTGCCACATGAAAATCATTTTGTTACAATACATTATTATACGATTCCCTAGGGACCTAAAGTGCTACACCACCAGTCGCATAAATTTGATTAAGCACCAGAGTGTGGACAGGAGCCCAAAGGGGAGAGTGGTAATCCGGTAAGTTTAACTGCCTCACAAACACTGAAGGAATCTCAATGAGAAGGAAATATTGTGACTGTTAAGTATGTATCCGCAAGATCTAATTCGACCATCTAATATCCTTCTCTCAAGATGTTCCCTAGTAGGTGAATCCCCTCCATCTTGAAGTGGCGGTACAGGAAAACAAACAGAGTTTATCAGCAGTCGAAACCTTCAGGTATTTTCTGTACTAAGAAGACATTTTTGATAAACGAAGGGGGCTGCCAATTGGGTGGGGTAATGGCACCCTTGCAAAGGAGCTCCTATACTTCTGTGTCTTTTTGCTTGGAATCCTAATGAGAAAAAAATCCACATCAGAGGATGGAAGGACCAGGGAGGTATAAACCTCCGAATGAAATGTCTAAGTTGCCTGAAGTTCCCAGGCATCTGCGGTCAGGCTTTGCCAGTTGTAGTAAAACTCTTGTGTGTTTGTCCCTAATCTTTCACAGTAGAAAGGGATCATGTTGACTTGACATTCCTGTGATACATTCTTCTCTATCCAGAGTTTCCTCTGATATGCCCTCGATTCCCTTGTAGTGTAGCTCCTATTTTCCCAATAGGCTCTGCGCATTGGAATAGTACCTACAGCAGTAAAGGCCTAGGCCAGACGTTAACTAGGTCTACTACTGTCGATACTAGACTTAATTTTTGGGTTTGCCAGCTAAGCTCAGAGTTCGCTAGAAACTTTCTCGAATGTTCAAGGAAGGAATTAACTCCCCTGATTAGACAAGAAGGGATTTAGTTTCTGACAACCATAGAACATGACAACTTTGCTCTCCCCTAATCAAGAGTCAATCTCGAGAGTCGTGTGAGCACAAGGCAATTATTTTACTCAGTCAGTACGTGCATTCTTAGTCTCATCAGAATGTAGAGAAAAGGAAGAGACGGGCGTGTTCAATAAAAGATGTTATTTATTGATCAGTCTCTTTTCTCATACATGAGAAATGGATCGATATTATTGCAATATTTATAGTTAAGTAAAGTGCATACATTAAAAGCAATAGTATAAAATAATACTGTAAAAACATTGATATGGTTTCTGAGCCATATGATGTTTAAAAATGATTAAAATATATTTACATACACATATACATTTGACTAAACGTACTCAACTGGTGTTTCTAAATACGCCTACCCCGTGTACCTGACCTAAGTCTAATGCGTGGGCGGGAATAGAAAGTTACAGTTTAAGTTAAGTTTGTTTTTGCCAAGTGAATAACTAAAGAATTCTCTGTGAGGGGTTATTCAGTTCTGTACCTGGAAGTTAGGATGAATGAGGAATGGTATCTCTTTCTCTGCTCTCGATATTCCAGGCTGCCTGTGAGGGCTGCCCGAAAGCGCCGGTGCTGGGTCTCTCGGCTTGAGATAGCAGCGCGTCTCTCAGCGCGTCAGGAAGGCGGGGCTGCGCCAGCGGGGTCTGCTTCTGCTCTCGGCTTCGGCAAGTATGGCTGCTCCGTCTTGTCACCACGCGTGTGTTTGCATAGGGCAAGGTCGGCAATATTTATACCTTAAAGGTGCCGAGATTGACGTAAGGATGGACATAGATACGTCAATAAAGATGTCATACGACTTGCTCGTTAGCACATTCTTTACTAAAGTTCTCTGTGAAATCAAAACAATGGCCGCACGGATTATCCAGGTTGTCATAGGTTTGATTTGTTATGAGAACGTCGTATGCCTTATCAGGGGCTGGAGGAATGTCGCTTGTCTAATTAGATCTCAAGCGTTATGACCTAATCAGATAACACGTTCCTGTGCCGTAGTGTGACTGCGTCAGATAACGGTATCTGCATCATTGGGGTTTTCTTGCCTCATGGGCTGACTGTTAGTTAACTTGATAGTTAGTTTAACCAGAATAGGGTCAGGAATAGGGGGACTGATTCAGAACCTATAGAAATACACGACACCCACTCCACGCTAACTATGGTCATATCTACTAATCTATGCATAGTATAACATAGTACAACATACTATAGAGTATAGTGTATACCTTACCACCCCAAAATACATAAATGCATTTCGAAATTTTCAAATATACTGAAAAATTGCAGTCATATATATTGTATGCACTTAAGCTATGAATTAAATGCAAAATTAAACACGCATTGTTATGCATTATTGCTTATTGGTATATGAGAAATACACATGAAATGGCTCTTAATATGGCTATACAGAAAGGAAGTTCGAGACCATTTCATCACATAATAAAATATTTGTGAACATCCCAGCGAGCAGCTAAAGTCTATAAAGTATCTAAAAATAGAAATTTTAGTTCTCTAGGAATAGTTTCTTACATTAAGCAGAAGATCAGCGTCCCGGGGAAAAATATGTAGAAAAATATTTTAAGGGGCTTGCTGAAAAATATTGCTGTCCGTGAGCTGGAGTGAAATTGTTCATGTGACTTTATTTTTAAAGTTGAAGGCCGAATTCAGGGAACGCCGTGTGCGAGTTTACTCAAAAGTCTCTATTTCTGTTCTGGAGAGAACATCATATCATTCAGGCTTTTGAAAAAACTGTCAACAGCTTCATGGGAAAGTTCCACTAAGTCGGAAATAGGTGTAACCATGCATTCATGCGCATGATTGCCTCCATTGGCATTCTGATTCGCATTGCTGACAGAAGGTCGTACCTGATTAATGCTGCTTTCATCTTGAACTTCACTACTCTTCAATCGTAGTGGTGAAGATTCCACGAATGCCGTCATCAGGATTGGCAGCCTTTGAGGGCAGCACAAAGCGTGAACCTTGGTAGGAACCAACAGTGTATCTGCATCCACTGGCGCATCCGATTGTAGCGTCAGACAGGTGTCTAACACGCATTCTTCTCCGCATAGCAGACACCTTAGTACAGGTAAAACACACCTTTGCCACATTGGTCGAAATGATAGAAACCAAGTCATGTTTAGGTCTCTAAGCCGGGAGAGTCCCAGGATTTTTGATATCCGGTCCCGGTATCCAATGGCTAGGATCGTATCTTCCATTGTCGCGAGAGTTTGATCTGTGACATGGGTTGCCATAACGAAAAATAAGGACTAGGAATAGGATTCCTGCAATTAGTCCCAGGATCAGGGGAAGTCCGCCAAAAATCGAATGGACGAAATCTGGAAAAATACCCAGTATGGCTTTGAATGGTGTTAATGCCATCGAAAATACTTTCTTAAATACCCCTGAGATCCCATTGGTATCAGAAATATTTAAGATTTCGCTCAGGATTTCCGCGAAATGTACGGGGGAATTAGTTGATAATAATGTATGTATCTCTGCAGTCGTCCTTGCGACTTGTAGATCATATGTTTCTTTTGATGACGTGAGCCTTGTAGGCGTCTGAAGAAGCACTGTTTTCATTCTGCTTAAAGTATCTATTCGAATAGAAGTAATTTTCAAACTGGGCCATGCCCTTGCCTCCCTGGCTGGAAAGGAGCTGGGGAATAAAGAACGTCCACAGCACTTGACCTTCGCCGTTGTAGTTACTAGATAAGGAGTCCCGGGCATAAGACTACAACATCTGCGGTCTACAATAAGAATGTAACTCCCATTATAGAGTCTTTGAAAGAATGGTTCTATTTCAGTTGCAGGTGCGCCTTGCTGGTGACATGAAAGGTTGTATGAATTCCCTTCACAGGCTCCATGCAAACTAATTCCGTTACACAGAAGCGTGCCGCTTAGTGACATAGCACAATTGTTGCCACTAAGAAACACTTTCTGTCCTTTATTACTGACACATGCATGTGAATAGGGCAGGTTCCAAGTTGTTTTAAGGTACCCCTTTCCCAATTTCTCGTACATGCCAGCCTGTATATATTTTTGGCAGTATTGAAACCTGAAGGTTGAGATTGGAATATTTATGATTCCGTGGATTATCCATTCACTGACAGGTCGTTCTGACATTGTCAACGGTAATCTTTCTAGTTTTTCAATGCTCAAGATTGTATAATCAGCACCCTTTTGCGCCATACCGATTTGTCTATCAGTAAGGTTAAAGATTTGGAATAGTGACGTTGTGTTGATTAAACGCCAAGGCACATAGCCTGAACGCAGATTTTGTAACGTCCAGCCAAGCTGTACAATGGAACGCAATTGTGACTGACCATGTTGTAATAACAGTAAGTCTTGCGATAATATATCGATTGCTGAAGACACAATGCTGTCCAATGAAAAAATTCTGGAGGACAGAGTCATTAACCCATTGTCCACTACAGATAGTGATTTTTCCAAATTAATACGGTCAATTTCCCGTATTCTTTCTGCTGTTTCAATTTGAGTAACCTTCCAGGCCTCATTGTATGCTGCATATACAGAGGCTGCTATGAAACGCTTTTGACGCTGTTTGCGTGGTCCCATTATGAAATCACGCAAGTCAGCACCATCAGTAAGTAAAGTTAGGTGTTGCTTAATTTCAGGCAGTGTGGAAGTTTGTAGCCACTGAAGGCATAATTTGCCCACACTGTAGGTTGTTATTATCCCTGGGTGATGTCTTTGGGGATATCTAGGGTCTGGCCTGGTCATTTTGAAACCCTGTGTTTTATTCAGGAATCTATCTTGACAGTAATTTGTATCTGTGGGCCAGATCAACCATTGTTTCCAATCAGGATGTGTTCTGTTTTGGTTTAGTATATGGTTTACGTCTATCTCTTCATCTGTATCAGAGCTATTGCTGAACATTGTTGGCTTTGGAATAGACGGGTTATATAAATCTTTGATTTTGGCAAAACCAAGACAGGTGGTTTGTTGAACAGTGTCATTTAAAAATATCATTTGTTCTGGGATCATGCAGGCTCTAAACAAAGCTTCTAAACCCTGTACTTGCCATTCTTTTGTACCCCAAACACTTTTCAAATCAACATTTTTGTCCCAATAATCAAATCCAAAAGTATTCATTTTTTCAAAGAATGAATCTGAATATATCAATTTTGTGTTGGTTATCATGGTTTTCATCCCTGTCTTGTTTGACAATTTAAAATAAAAAGTTTCAGCATTACTTGTGTTAAAACCTGAAAAATATGAATATTTGTCATACACGGTTCTAGAGCTCCCTTTTGGAGGTGTAGCACAATGTTCCCATTGATTATAATTTAAAACATTTCTAGGTTGTGCAGATTTATGCAAAAAATGGTTACCATAATGGTTATAGCAATACATACTATCATAATTTGTAGAACCTTGCAAATAATCATGTTTTGTAAATTTAGCAGACATTACTAAGTCAGACATCATGTTGTTAATACTTTCGAAGTCCCAATCATCAGCAAATGAGTTTGGTTTTGCAAAGTCACTCAAGGAGATCTTGATTTGGTGTGGATATTTCAGGATCTCGACCGGACCATAAATTTCATAGTCAGTGTTGTCCCAGGCTACCCCACCAGGTATAGGATTGGCTGTGAAGTTGGCTGAAGAAAGTTCTGAAGAAAGTTCTCTTTTCTCGACGTGTGAAGATGTGTGTGGTTTGAGGACCAAGTTGATGTTCTGACTTGCTGTGTCCATTTTAGCATATTTTCCCTCAATGAAGCGTCCCAAAGTAAATACCATGATGAGCCAAAGTATGAGGATAAATGCGCCAAAACCCACCCAAAATTCAATCCATGGAGAAATCAGATATGTTTCTTTCAGTTGTTTCAAAAGTTCCTTTGCTTTGTCTTTAAAGGATTTTGATGAAGGCTGTGTCTTTGATTCACTGAAGCCGTCAGAGGAATCATCGAAGTTGATGAAGTAACCGGATGCAGTTCTGTCAATTGTTCCAATTGGTTCAGGATTTCTGTTTTTTGCATTGTCACTCGGCACTTCATTGTAGATTGGTGTGTCTCTGCTAAATGTCTTTATTTGGGTTTTAAGAGGTCTGAGTTCTATTGCATTGTTGCATAGTCCTTCTTGTTCTTCTTTAGGCGTTTCGAATGTGATGAGCCTTTTTGTTAGGACCTCTGTGCTGGTAGCAAACCTTGGTGTTCTGCTACTTATTGGGAGTCCACTTGGCCTACTGTTTGTTATCGGCCACATGTTGTGGTTTTACCAGGTCGATGGATACAACTCGGTTCTCCTTTTTACCAGCAAGTGGCGGTAGTACAACTGATCTTGTCCCGTTGACAGACAAGACAGGAACTGCTTTTCTGTAAGAAGGCCCAAATTCCTTCTTTACCGCGATCTTTTCCCTGACTAGATCCCCGACTTTTGGAATCCAGACAGGTCTTGCTGGGACAGGTGGTAATTCTTCAGTGGTCGTTGGCTGTTGTTTCAACTGTATGTTGCTCAGGTCTTTTCTTGTTTTGTTTAAGTCCTGCAAAATAGCCAAACGGTCTTTGACATCAAAGGTTTTTTCTATTACCACTGAAGTCTGACTATCAAGGTCAGAGATCAACATCCTAGTTCCGAATAATAATTCGTACGGACTGAATCCCTTCAGAGAATTTCTTGGCAAGTTATTTAGACTACGTTGGACACTTATTAGATGTTTGACCCACCCAGCTCCCGAACCTAATATCCTTTCCATTATAGATTGCTTTCTGCCTTGGTTTTTTCTTTACACCATCCAGTACCCTCAGGAAGGAAGTGAGAAGATTCCCGCTGGGCTGTGCTCATTTGGCCATGTTTCCCCCCAGGCTGGTGTGCCTGAGTGAAAACAATGGTCGAACGTAGCATGCTCTTAGCGTATATGCCATTTAGACTCGCAAATCTTTGTATAACAGTCCGGACGTCAGCCGAGTGCTGAGGATCTACATTATAAGTGGAAACTAGCCTGTATATGTTAATCGCAAGTCATTCTTTTTACTGGTGATATTATCTGCCTTGATACGACGAGGTATTAAACTGCTTCTCTCCCCACTGCGATCTATGTTGCAGTTTGGGCAGTTTTTTACAAACATGGTGTAGTGCAGGCTCATGCCTGGCCACCAGTACCGTGATTGTAATTCTTCCAGAGAATCTTTTAATTTAAGGTGTCTGAGACCCTCGCCCATGTGTGCGTCTGCGATTAACAAGTTTCTCCTGTCCATGTTTGGAATCACTCTATCCCCCACTCCAGGGATTCGAGCAAAAGGGACGGAGTTTGCATCGATTATGTATGTATAATTGAGTGGATAGTTGATCGGTAGTGCTGAGCAGTCGCCGTTTGATGACGTTTTCACCGCCAGCAATGTTTCACCGTCAATGTATTTTAATGTACGCTTTTTTCGATCTACGGGAGCCGGTTTAGTGGCTGCCGCTGCGGCTGCTTCAGCCAATGAATTCCCCACAACGTGAACGCCATCACGTTGATGACTCAGTGAGTGAGTCATGTGAGTCTTTGGTAGTTCTTTTTTCAAAAGAGCTACTTGTTCCCAGAACAGTTTCTGCTTTATTGGTGCATCTGTGTCATCTTTGTAACCGTTCTGAATCCATGTCTGCAAATCCTTGTTATATGCTTTGACGCAGTAATATGAATCTGACACTATAAGTGTCGGGAATTCGCGATCCGCATTATCCAGCGCCATTTTTAATGCTATTATTTCAGTTTGTAGTTCTGAATTAGTTTCTACTGAGTGTGATTTTGTTAATAGAGGTCTTAGTTTACCTCCGCGCTACACTTCTTTTGTAATCTCACATGTGGGATTGTATGCATGTTCTCCCCAAACGGAGGGTTGAGCATGTCCGTCTGTATAGATTACACAGGCGTAATGTCGTAAAGGAAGAATGTCGATTGGCAGAGGATACGTCTTTTCATATTTTAGATTTTTTTATTCTTCTAGTTCTGGATCAAAGTAGTAGTATACTTTGTCCGTTGTGATTGAATTCACCCATTGTATCCATTCCGGATTCAATGTTGTTGTTGGTAAATTACACGGTGTTGTTAGTGCCTCAAAGGCTGATTCTGCTGTTCTGACTGTGATATGTCTGCCGTCAGCTATCTCTTTTTCTCTAGCTATTGCGGTTTGAACTGCACGAATGATTTTTTCTGTATTACTGAATTTCTGTTCAGCTTCTGTGTACAAGTGTGATTTAAATGCAATTGGTACCTTTTCTCCCTCATTAGAGGTCAGGTATGTGAATCCACATCTCCCTGGGATGACTCGGATCACAAGGTTGCGTGTGTTATCACGTGTTTCTAATTTTGTTTTAATTAGCATGTCTGTTTGTAAGGATCTCAAAATTTCTGTGTGTGTTTGAGTCCAATTGGATCTTTTAAAGTCTGGTTTAATTAGATCATAAAGGGGTTTGACCCTTTCTGCGTAATTTGCAATGTATGTTCTTCCGAAATTTAGGAAGCCTAGAATTGACTGTAGGTTTTTTAGTGTTTTAGGGGCTTGGATTACGGCACATTTCTCTAGGAAATTGTCTGCCAGGCTTTTGCCTTCACTTGATAACTCATATCCTAAGAATAGGACTGTCAGATGGGCAATTCTGGACTTTTTGAAGTTGAATTTGTAACCCTCTGCAGCGAACCCAAGTATTATGGTGTTCACCCTTTTCAAGTGAGTCTCCAAGTCATCATCTGTTAAGTAAATGTCATCGACATAAGATAATGCTTCATCATCATATAGTTGTAGTAATTCTGTTACTCTCGCTGAGAATACCCCCGGGCTGTTCTTGTACCCCTGGGCTAACCGACAGAATTGCTTTTGAGTGCCATTTACTGAGAATGCAGTTAAATATCTGCTCTCTGGTGCTATGTTTTGACAAAAGAATCCATTGGAGATGTCCAAGGTTGTTTTGTATTTTTTGCGCACTATGTTATTCATTAGTGCAGCACTGTGTGAGTTTTGCACTGCAAAGGTTTTGCAACATGTGTTAAAGTGTCGGTAATCCAAAACTAGACGATATGAATTGTCTGGTTTGGAGACCGGAAACAAAGGATTGTTCATTTGTGAGGTGCAAGTTTCAATCACCCCCTGGTATTCTAGCTGATCTAGTATTTCATTTACCTGTTTTTTAGCTTCTTGCTTAATTGGGTACTGCCTTTGTGCAGTAGGTTGTGATTTTAACTGGATTTTGTGAGGAGGGGAGTCCTCATCCCATCCTACATGATTTTTATATAAAGCAGGTGCTAAGGCCACTGCCCACTTTCTAGCAAGTGTGTATTTTTTATGAATCGGAATTTGATTCGAGAAGGCAGGCATAATTACTTCTTCGCCATGAGGGCACTCCCTGACAAACTCTGGTGGCCAGTCTTTTTCAGCTAGAAGGATGTCATAACCCTTTGAGAGGTTATCCCAAAATAGTCCCCTAATTTTCCTAGTCTTATCTCCCTCTATACGTAATGTTATCTCGTATATCTTGTGGGGCTTGCTAACTCTGGTGTCTGCAGTTTCCACTTGAAGGTATTCATTCGTGTCCACTGTCTCCAGATGATTCATAAGGACTTTGCGAGCTATGCTCACCTCTGCTGCGCTGTCTAGCATTGTCTGAGCCCATTCTCCGTTTTTCAGTTGTGTCCTCAGTATTCTCGGCATTTTTAACTACCTTGATACTGGCTACCTTCTTTTTTGGAAATTGTAATTTCTTTTTTTGTTGAGCAGGTTCCTTGTCTTTGGACTTGGCGTGCTCTTCTGATCGTCCTCTTCTTTCCGATTTCTGCGAGGAAGTCTGAAAAGATTGAGAGGGACGTGTATCAATGTCTTGATATCTATCAGGTTTTTTAATATTATCCCTATTTCTAAGGTTATATCTATTCCCAGAGGGGTCACTCTGCGGTGACCTTTGTCTTTGGTTTGGAGATTTCTCTCTTCGCCTAGGAGACCTTCCTCGGGACTGGAATTTCTTTTCTTTAGGATTGGATTGTTTGTTTCCATCCCAGTTCTTTTTTGGTGAATTATTATTATTAAAAAATATTTTTTCTGGACTTGTAGTCAGTTGCGGTTTTACTGGTATTCCACCTAGACTATCTCTGCCTAGTTCTTCATAGGATTTTTCTAGGATTCTGGCAATTTCAGCTGGTTGGTCTGCTATATCTGTCTCTTTTAACCTCTGGCGGATCGCCACATTTGCTGCTTCACCTTTTATGTTGGCTAATAATATAGCCGAGACCTCCTTGAAGTCTTTTAGTAATTTCATACCAAGAGTTAAAGCAGGTTCTGGACCGTATTCATCTTGAATTTGTTTTAGCACATCTGGTATTACCGAAATGGATGGAACACCGTGCGTTTTTGTGTAGATGGAAGCAAAGACTGTACCCCAAGTGTCACAGTCCTCAATGTGTGGTGCGATTCCCATTGGGAGACATATAGTCAGAATCCTGTGTTTTTCTAATGGGGTGGTGTCAGGAAACACCGCCTCTATTTGGGTAATTTTCTGTGCCAACCAGAATGGTATCTGTTCCCGTTTAGCTGGAACTTTACCTAGGCAGGATTGGATGTTCTGTGGTGTAATTTTATTTGTGTTCCCCTGGTGAGGGGTCAGCTGTGGAAGTTTAATCGCTGGCTGAATTGTTGAAGTCCGCATTACATACTGAACTAATTGTCTATGAATTTTTAGTAGTTGTTTTAGCTGTATTAACAGCTCTGCTGCAGGCATTCTTTCGATGTCTGGATGTGGTGTGTATCCGGCTAAGACCGGCCACGTTGCTCCTGGTCTTCCTAAAGGACCGAGCCTTGTAATGTGATTGTTATGTTTTAGGGCGCCATCAAATAAGAGCAAATGCTCTTGGAATTTGAGTGGTACTTCCACCTCCTCGAAAGGAGTGTATGTTTCAGGAGGTTCCTCTACTTTGTAATAGTGGAAGTACTTTGTTACAGCATTTGCTGCCGGAAAATGTATCCATGAATAGTATACCTCTGTCTGCCGATATTCGTGTGCCTCAATTACGAATATGACTGTGCCACCTCTAGGTGTCAGTCCATTTTCTATAAGTTTTAAGGTTATAGATCTCCTTTTAATGACCGGAATGAGTGTTATATTCGGGTCTGCTGCTTGCATGGTAGCATCAGCATCTGCGATTTCAGTTGCTAATCTAACTGCCTCTCTTTCATCATCACTCTCTGCCATTTTACAGACAGGATGGTATTATGTTTGTTTGCAGATCAGGTTTCTTTATGGAACAAAGATTAGATGCACAATATTTTGGAACTGTTTATCCTTCAACGTTGACTTGACCAAGAACCATACATAGGAGTTCCCTCCTGCGAGGTTTTGGAGGATATAACCTTTCACCCACTGCAGACGTCTTTGGAGTATTTGGGAAAAGGGGTCTGAGTGAGAAAGCACGACTGAGTTACTCTAAATGTCTTACGTTAGTTTTATCGCCCTTTCCAAACACGTTGGGCGCCATGTAGTGTAGCTCCTATTTTCCCAATAGGCTCTGCGCATTGGAATAGTACCTACAGCAGTAAAGGCCTAGGCCAGACGTTAACTAGGTCTACTACTGTCGATACTAGACTTAATTTTTGGGTTTGCCAGCTAAGCTCAGAGTTCGCTAGAAACTTTCTTGAATGTTCAAGGAAGGAATTAACTCCCCTGATTAGACAAGAAGGGATTTAGTTTCTGACAACCATAGAACATGACAACTTTGCTCTCCCCTAATCAAGAGTCAATCTCGAGAGTCGTGTGAGCACAAGGCAATTATTTTACTCAGTCAGTACGTGCATTCTTAGTCTCATCAGAATGTAGAGAAAAGGAAGAGACGGGCGTGTTCAATAAAAGATGTTATTTATTGATCAGTCTCTTTTCTCATACATGAGAAATGGATCGATATTATTGCAATATTTATAGTTAAGTAAAGTGCATACATTAAAAGCAATAGTATAAAATAATACTGTAAAAACATTGATATGGTTTCTGAGCCATATGATGTTTAAAAATGATTAAAATATATTTACATACACATATACATTTGACTAAACGTACTCAACTGGTGTTTCTAAATACGCCTACCCCGTGTACCTGACCTAAGTCTAATGCGTGGGCGGGAATAGAAAGTTACAGTTTAAGTTAAGTTTGTTTTTGCCAAGTGAATAACTAAAGAATTCTCTGTGAGGGGTTATTCAGTTCTGTACCTGGAAGTTAGGATGAATGAGGAATGGTATCTCTTTCTCTGCTCTCGATATTCCAGGCTGCCTGCGAGGGCTGCCCGAAAGCGCCGGTGCTGGGTCTCTCGGCTTGAGATAGCAGCGCGTCTCTCAGCGTGTCATGAAGGCGGGGCTGCGCCAGCGGGGTCTGCTTCTGCTCTCGGCTTCGGCAAGTATGGCTGCTCCATCTTGTCACCACGCGTGTGTTTGCATAGGGCAAGGTCGGCAATATTTATACCTTAAAGGTGCCGAGATTGACGTAAGGATGGACATAGATACGTCAATAAAGATGTCATACGACTTGCTCGTTAGCACATTCTTTACTAAAGTTCTCTGTGAAATCAAAACAATGGCCGCACGGATTATCCAGGTTGTCATAGGTTTGATTTGTTATGAGAACGTCGTATGCCTTATCAGGGGCTGGAGGAATGTCGCTTGTCTAATTAGATCTCAAGCGTTATGACCTAATCAGATAACACGTTCCTGTGCCGTAGTGTGACTGCGTCAGATAACGGTATCTGCATCATTGGGGTTTTCTTGCCTCATGGGCTGACTGTTAGTTAACTTGATAGTTAGTTTAACCAGAATAGGGTCAGGAATAGGGGGACTGATTCAGAACCTATAGAAATACACGACACCCTCGTGGCTGGGATGGGAGAAATAAGAAGAAATGGCACGTCTTTTTGAATGCTGCTTTTTTTTAAATGTAACTATCTTTTTTATTATTAAATCAGCTCATCGTGCAATACTGATACTGAAAGTACATTGCGGGTATACAGGTACAGCACAGTTTAAGTGGCCCTCCTGGGGGTGACTCCTCCACCTCCTATAGGGCCAAAAAAAAGACAATACATTAGTGCTTATTCCAGTAAAAGTTTGTAGACCATCCCCCCGCCCAACCCTATCTGTGCTCAATGCCCAGCACAATCACAGATCTAGAGATTCACCCCGATAGTTCCGCAAGTGCCTCATATCTTTTCAAACTTTTTGGGGCAGCCTCTACTTTGGTATATCACTTTCTATGCCCGCTGGCACCAGTCTAGATCAGTCTTCCATTCTGACACAAATGGGGGGAGAGGGGCCCCCACCGCCTAGCTATATTGCACTTCGCCACCCCCGCTGCCAATGCCAGCCAAAGTCTGTTGTGTTTACGTCTGCCCTCCTTCCTCTGTATCAGTAACAACAACTACTTGGCATCCAGCGGTACTCTTACAGTCAGGACCTCAGACATCACCTTCGTCACTTTCCGCCAGTAGGACTGAATTGAGGGGCGGTCACACAAGATATGATAGAAGGAGCCCTTTTGCGTGCACCCTCTGGTGCATAATAATGACGTTGTTGCCCCATGCTTACATAGTAGTGTGCATGAATTATGAAGCCCTGTGTAGTATTTCAGCTGTATTAGATGAAATCGAGCTTCGATAGCTTTGTCTCTGGGGCCCCTGTAGGCTCTCCATCCAATCTTCATCGTCAGTGTTTCGTATGTCGTCTCTTCTCAAGGGGCCCAGGAAATTATTCATTAACTCCTGATAAATCACAGATACGCCCCTGTGCGGGATAGGTGTCACGATTCGCTCCTGGTACTCCTGTGCCCACCACCAGGGGGCAGAATTGTGGGACTTTCCACTGTTACAATAAGCTTCTGGACCCTCCTCTTCATGCACATTCTGACTTCAAGTCTTTTGGAGTCTACTTGGAAATATCCATCCATTCCCAATCTATGTTTGTGGAAGCCAGCCTGCTCATGCTTGAAGCCAGCCTACACATTCCTGAAACTTTATTACCCAGAATTCTCTGCTCACTGCTTCCTCTCCACCCCTGCAGGTCAAGGATGGGTGGAGGAATCCTGACCTGTGGCTGGCTGCTGCTAGCCTGCTCACATCTGATGCATGTGTTTACTGTGAGCACTTTTAAGCTCCAGCGCCTTCCAGTCCAAGGTTGGCCAATATAGCTCTGTACCTGTGAGACTGACCCTTGTTTCCTGAGCTTTTGATATCCTTGTTTCCAGTGTTTAATGAGCTTTAGTTATTCCTTTTCCCTGAGCTGCTGCTGTTTTCCATGTTCCTGAATTAGCACTGACGGCAGTGCTACCTTGACTCCTGAGCCTTAGCATTCCTTGTTCCTGTTTCTGAGCTTTAGTAATTCCTTGTCCTGAATTATCACTGCCTGTAGTGCTACATTGACTCCTGAGTTTTAGCTCAATTCTAGTTCCTACTCCAGCACTGCCTTCAGTGCTACTCTGTTTTCTTGATTCCTGAACCAGCACTATTCTGGTATACCCTTGTAGCCTACCCTTCTGTATATCCTTTTCCAGTCCCTGCCTTTCTTCCCATTTCCTTGGTTCCAGTTCCTAGTTTGCTGTCTTTCTATTCCTGCTGTCTTACTTCTATTACATTGTATGTTTGTAACTTGCTTTCTGCCAAGTATGCCCTGTGATTTCCTTTCTTTCCTCTTAAGTACTCCTCCTTGCTAGCTCCTTGTCTATTGTGGCTGTGTTTTTAGTTCAGCACCCTTGCTGTTACTGCCTTGCGTGTTCCTGTTTGGTCGTCAGGATCCGTGGGCACAGCTGACAACCTAGGTGGTGTTTCTTGTACATTGTGAGTATTGTCTTTGAGTTACATTTATAACATCACCATAGGTATCAGCTCCACAGACCCTGTCTTTGCATGCATATCCAATATGTGGGTATTTGCAGTCAATATCTGTAACAGCAATTGTGCGTGAGGAACTTACTGAGCTTCAGTCTTACCGTGTGGATCTCCTGAGTGCTTTACCCCACATTCCTTTTATTGTTAATGTTGTTTTATATATATATGTCTTGCACAACCGTCTTGGGTGTAGGTTTTGTTATTCTGAATGTTAAATCCCCTCCTGAGTGCCTATCCTTTCTGAGTTCTAGCTACCTTGTTCCTTTGTGCAGGCTTCCCCTTTGGATCCCCTTTCTCCTCTGACTTCCAGTGTGATCCTGGGCAGTGTTGTGCTCCTCTTTCTGCTTTCTACCCAGTCATCAGTCCTTGCTCAAGTCCCCGAATGCGACCCAGACAGTCCTGAACAGTCCCTGACAATCGGATCGGCAGGCAGACGGTCCTCCAAGGGGGAGGCATCAGGTAGGTCCGCCCCTTCTTGAATATGGACCCGAAGGGCATGTCAGAGTTGATCATAGTGGAGTCTCTGAGTGGGTGACAAATCGTTTTCTTGGCTAAGTGTTTCAAAGGTCAGCAATGCTCCACCCCTCCAAACATCCCCAAGGTGTTCTATTCCTATCTGCGCCCACTGCGAAAATACCTCCTGGTCAGACACCTCGCTCAGCCTGTCACTGTGCAACAGGGGGATCATAGCAGTTAGCATGGTTTGGCATCTCAAGTAGCTGTCGGCCTCAGTCCAGCATTGTACAACAGTCGACGTGCAGAAGGGCAGGTCCACCCTCCACCAACGCCGATAGAGGATGGTTTTGTAGTTACTTGTGTGCATCACCGCCCTATCGACCCCATAGGCCGGTTCGCCCCAATCCGAAAAAAACGAATCGTTGATCACTATGAGTTGGGATGCCCAATAGTTCTTTTTAATGTCAGGGATTGCCAGGCCCCCGTCATAATTCCCCCCCCCCCTTGTAACTTCCCCAGCACGATGCGCGGCATGCCCCCCTGCCACAGTAAAAGCCATAGCTCATGATCAATGTGTTTGAAAAAAGATCGGAGGGTCAGGATAGGGTGTCTTTTGAAGAGCGTACAGGAAACATGATAGGGACATCATTTTATATAACGCAACCCTACCCAGTATAGATACCAGAAGGGTACGCCAGTGTGCCATGTCTGTGCTGAGTCGGTCAAGTTGTGGGGTGAGGTTCCGCTGCACGAGCAGCCGCTGATCACAGGTCACCCAGATTCCGAGGTACTTAAATCCCTCAAGTACGATAGGGGCCACACATCCTGTCAGAATCCTCAGGTGGGGGGTCCCGTCAGGGGGAACACCACTGGTTTGGCCCAGTTTATTCTGTTGCCCGAATGACTGACAAATGACTGCCAAAGAGCTCAAAGCCATGGAGAATTCTTGCTACTGAACTTTATGGCCAGGAGACATACAGTACTATATCATCAGCATACAGGGATATACATTCCTCCCAACCGCCTAGTGATGGAATACCCCATATCAGCGGATCACGTCAGACCAAGCACACCAGCGGCTCCAGCGCTAGAGCAAATATCAGGGGGGACAATGGGCATCCTTGCCTGGTGCCTCTTTGTAGGGAGAAGATCCTCAATAGTACTCCATTGACCCTCACTCTAGCCAAAGGGTCCTGATAAAGAAGCCTGACCCATTGTACAAAATTGTGGGACAAATCCCAGTGTGGCCAGAGTGGCAAAAAGGGCAATTCTATACTATCAAACACCATTGTGGCATCTACTGCCATTAAAGCTGACTGTGATGCTTGCAGTGAACCCGTCATGTGTAGAACTTCATATTGATGTTGGAGATTAAGCTAAGTGCTCCTTCATGGCATAAAGCCAGACTGATCACCATGAATAATGGAGGGAAGGTCCGAGATAAGTCTAGTTGCGAGGGCCTTGGCCAATACCTTCGCCTCCACATTTATGAAAGAAATTGGTCTGCAGGAGCTGCACTCCTCTGGGGGCTTGCCTCCTTTGTGTAGGACCACAATTGTGGCTATATGTTGATCTTCCGGCAGACAGCCGGCCTCCTTTGCCTCTCGGAACATCTCCAGCATCGGCACAGCTATCCTGCCTGACATGCCCTTAAATAACTCGACAGGCAACTCGTTGGGTCCCGCTGCTTTCCAGGATTGCAGAGCTCCGAGAGCCAACACCACCTCTACTGTAAGGTCCATGTTTAAAGCCTCAGTTGCCTCGGGTGCCAATGGTGACAGAGAGAAGTCCCGCAAGAGCTGATCGCAGTCCGATCAAATACTCAAGTGTTTATAGTATAATGCGAAGGTATCCGCTATTGCTGAATTCATCGTCTGGAGTAGTCCTGTACTATCCTTTACACCCACCACCCAGGATCTTTCAATGTCCCTCTTCTCAAGCCAGGCAAGCATTTTTGACTCTTTGTCCCCGATGTCATATAGTCGGGGTTGTGCGGCTAGTGTGTATGATTGGGCTGCATTTTCGTCTTTGGTATGAAGATCATGTTGATGCAGCAACAGGCAATGTCGAAGGTCCGCCCTCCTACCCTATGATTTTTGTGTCTCAAGGGCTAGGATTTCTCGTTCGAGTGTCCAATGTCTCCTGTTTTCTCCCCCTGTCAGTGCTTGTGACTGTGCACAAATCAGTACTTTAAATGTTTCCCATAGGGGGTCTTAAAGGGCGTACAAGTAGGGGGGGTATATGGGGATGATACAGATCCCTGATTCTCCTGGAAGTACAAGTCAGCCCGCGCGTAGTTGGTCTTTAAGCTCCCCATCCCTCAGATACCATGGGTCTAATCTGGGGAAGGTGGAGAGTTAAATATTGGGCGCCTGCCTCTGACACTTACCAGGGAGTGGTCAGAAATACCTTGCACAAGGTGCTTTGGGTCTTCAGAGGTCCCAACATGGCATGGTGTGCAAAAAGATAGTAGAGGTGTGAAAGAGCCGTGGGGAGTTGAATAGTATGTGTACTATTATAACTGAGGATTGTGAGTTCTCCAGAGATCCCTTGGTCCCAACTAGCGACCTTCCCAGCGTTTGGGTTTTTGAGGGATCAGTGCTGTCTGCCCTCTTTGTCCCGTTCTTGGGCTTAGTTTTTCATTGAATGGTTTCTGTTTGATGCTTGCTGTTTGTGCCTTTGCCTGTTTGGTTAGAATTCTGACATTGTGCGGTTTGTACAATCTCCTTGGCCGGTGATGCTATTGTAGTTGAAGTTGGCCTGTCTATTTCAGCTTCATCTTCTCCTTCTAGGGTCGAGTTTACAGCTTCGAAGAATGCTTTTATGTTACTGGTCTTTTTCCTCATTTCCTTTTTTGTTTTCGCCCTCTTTTATTATGTTCCCTAAGTTTTTCCGTGCTTTCTTTCCCCATTCTTTGGACTTTGTTGAATGATCATTTCTGGCCCCTTCCCTTCCCCTGTTGCCCCTGCGTATAGCTGGGCTGTGGTTTCAAAAGCTCAGAGCAATCCATTTGTTGTGTTTCTGGAGGCATCTTTGAGGCTTTCCCTGCAACTGTGGCATAAGTTTCGTCTTTACTTTTCTCCAAGATATTTGGGCTAAATTGCTCGCTCCCACTGGGGGTTTGGTCCATTTGCCCATTCTTGATTTTAGGATTTGATGTTTTGGGTGGGTTCCGTGTCTCTTTCTTTTGCTGCCCGTTACCTCCTAGTTGTTGGAGTGAACTTATGTCCTTGCCGTTTGTTTCTCTTTTATTACTGCTGAGGCTACTGGGGGGATCTTGTGCAGTGTTAAGCAGATTTAAGCTCCCAAGCTGTTCTCTTGACTGGCTGAATTGTGGCGTTGTTAATTTGTTCGCAATGCGTGTGTTTACTTCATCATTTGTGTTGTCGGTTGTCTTTTTTAAGTCAGACAGAATGCCCTCCAGTAATAGTGGGATTGTTTTTTTGTTTTTGTTTTTTATTATTTTATTTGAATCGTGACAGTGACAATTCCATACAGGCAGGGGGTTCCGAGCCTCATCCGAGACAGCACAGCCTCGTGTTTGCTTAGCCGTACACAGCCTTTCAGCCCACATCCCGGAGTTCGGGCAGCAATGAAACCCAGGCATTTCAGCTCTCCCTCGACTATGTCACATAACAGGTGCATAGATTGCTGTCACATTTTCTACAGATTTGCAAACTTACAACAACCGATGCCATCATATCTACAACATGCGCCGTGAACCTGTGGTGCATCCTAGTCTGTCCTATTGGTGCTCGTGAAACTTTGTACTAACAGGAGGTCGCGGGCGCGCTGCCAGCCCCATCCGTCACAACCTCGCACAACTCGCTCCAACCTACGCCTCTACTGGGGTCGGTGCGCTGTCTGCTTGCGGTCCCACAGTGTCGCTCCCCTCGCTCCTCCCCTCTTCGTCCTCAGTCGCAGCTATGCGTCTTTTGTATTCCACATATAGCCCCCAGAAGTTCTTAGGCCTGCTTTTCATCTGTAAAAGTTCACTATAATTCTCTAACTGAGTGCAACAGTATGTCAAATCCCTGTCCCAGTGCTCTATCTTAGGGAGAGGACCCCTCATCCAGCATCTAGCCAGCCTCCTCTTAGCTAACAGCAGTCCCATGTCCACTAAGCGCCTCTGGGCCTTGGGTAGTCCCTTCGAGTAACCCAGCAGAGCTAGGGCAGGGGACGGGGCTATCTCATCTCCTATTATCTCACTGATAGCGTGGAACACTTTGCCCCAATACTGCTGCACCCACTGGCACTCCCAGGATAGGTGTAAGAACCCTGCGTTACCCTCCCCACATCTGTCGCAAGACGCATCGTCGCGCAGGCCAAATCTACACAGTCTCTCCGGGGTGTGATAAACTCTATTGATAAATTAAAAATGTATCAGTCGATGTCTCCCATTCAGGGAAACCCGCCTCGTATTGGTGCAGCAATAGTTCCACATGTCATCGTCAACTGTCTTCCCCAGATCGCATTGCCACTCAAGACACGCCTTACCATACCCTGTCGCTCTGCCTGTTATGGTCATCCTATACAGGGTGGAGACCATTTTTTGGGGGGAGGTTGTTTTAATCACATACGTGAGTTCCAGCAATTCTGCCGGCTCTGTTAGGTCATCCCCCAATTGCTCTCGCCATGCCCCGCTGACTCGGAAAATGTTATCCTCTCCGTCCTCAGGATCAGCTTGTGGTATAAGTAGGCCACCTCCAGATCTATCCAAGCCCCGAATGCTGTTAAAGCCGTGGGCTAGAGAAGGATCAGGTGAGGGCAAAATAATAAACAGGAAGGAAAGGAAGGGGACTGCAGGGAGGGAGAGCTGTGAAGACAGAAAACAAACAAATAATCGATTGATATCAATTCTCAGGAATGTTTTCTCTATACTAAGGCTACCAATCAGGCTAAACGGTGCTATACCTGTAACCGGAATGCGAACTGCACTAACTCAGGAGATGCTTCTCTTCCACTGAGAGTACGTAAATTCAGCCTGTGATTGCCTTCCCCTGTAAACACAAAACTTACTATTGAAACAGCCCATAAGACCCATGCAATGGCAAAACCAACACTGGTAAGTAAGGATGCTACATACCCTAATCTTTTTCCATCAGCGTTCTTGAAGAAACATAGACAGGGTTCTAAGGAATGCAGCGTAAGTACACAGTAACTCCCATAAACTAAATAAGGGTTACGTCACCCAAAAGAAAGGAGAACAAGGTTACCTGAAGGAAGGTGCTTTCAGGTGTGGGAAAAAACTCTTCGTCCACCCTGGGACCTATTGAAGTAAATCCTCTGCAATAGCCGGTGAAAGAAGGCTTTCCAACAGAGGATTTATGTCAGTAAATAACGCGAAATCAAACAACTGTTTCCTCCGCAATAGCCGTGGCAATAAGGCTCGCCAACGGAGGAAACGGAATAGCATAAACCTCCTTTTTCCTCTGAATTATGCAAACGAGTCCTCCGCATGAGCCGAGGAAAAAAGGCTCGCCAACGGAGACACGTGAACCGAAAACTCGGCACAATGAAGACCGTCCTCCGCAATAGCCGGTGACAAGGCTCTCCAACGGAGGACAGAACTGAAGCAACAAAGCCGGAAATCCACGCAACAGACTGCGTCCGAAATACAGGGTAAACAGGAGCGCAGGAAACACCGCTCCGCACGGTCGTCAGGAACGCCAAGAACCACAAACCAAAATATCCGACACCGGCTGCAGGAAATGGATTCTACTTATACCCCGCCTCCTAGCCGCTGAGCATCATGGAATATGTAGTCTTTCACCCATTCCGTACCCGTCATTACCTTGAGGCGTGACGGACTCTGACAGAAAAATTGGAAGCGCTGTAGTCCAGTGGACTCCAGCTCTGGCGTAAGTACGTCAGCAATAGACCTAAGTTTACCTCCCTCGAACATATTGCCAGCCGTGTCTATGCCTAGGCCGTTAAGGGCAGTAACGACCCCTTTTTCCGTGCACGGCGAGAGCCACGCCATCCAGTCAATAGGCATCAATGGAGAATATAGAATCGCCCCACTGTAGTATTGCCGCAGAACCTGCCATGCGTGCCTGGTCGAGTTTAATGAGTCTAGCAGTCCCGTACGTCTGTCTGCCGGTTCAAATATTATGGCTGGCAGCGGCTTAGGAGCGGCGTAGAGCCTCTCGAGCTGCACAAATGGTGCCGTCCCCTTATCATGTATCCAACTGTGGGCGTGCGTGCTCTGCGCTACCCGGAAGTAAAGTTCAAAGTCCGGAGCTCCCAGACCTCCGAGGTGGTATGGCAATACCAGGACGCTCCACTGCACCCTAGCTTGCCTCCCCGCCCATGCCAGCTTTATCATCAGGGACTTAAGGCGACTGAAGAAACACTTCGGTAAGACCATGGGTATGTTAGTGAAAAAATACAGCAATCTAGGCAGCACAACCATTTTCATGATCGATATTCTACCTATCAGCGAGAGTGGGAGACCCATCCAGACATTGACATTGTCCTCTAGTCGCGTCATGGCAATCCCATAGTTCTCCCGCATGACCACGTCCGGGTCAGTGTGCAGCCGTATCCCCAGATAGCGCACCGAATCAGTGGTCCACCTCAAGGGGTACTTCATCTCAAATTGTTCCGTAGCCGGGGTCAGCAGGAACGCGATAGACCTATTCCAGTTGACTGTCAACCCTGAGAGGGCCCGAACCTCACCACTTCTCGCAAGAGTGGGGCAAGGTTTTGCTCCGGCCCCCGGACATACAGAAGAGTGTCATCTGCGTAGGTCGAGATGATTAAGCGATAACCAGGGAAATTCAGCCCCCGTTGACTATGGTACTCGCGCATCGCACAAGCCAGCGGCTCCGCTACCAGTGCGTACAGTGTGGGCGACAAGGGGCATCCCTGATGCGTGCCTCTTCGAATTAGGATCGGATCCGTCACACGATTCCCCAGGCGTATACGGGCTGTCAAGTCCGAGTAATAGTGGGATTGTTGAGAGTTTGTCCACAATTGTGTAGCAGGCACAACTCAGCTGCATTATTTTTGTTTCTGCTTGGACCCTCTTCATCATGCGGTTCATGTCTGACAGCTTGTTATCAATATTGGCTACATGTATGGCTAGGAAGTTTAAGAAGGGATAATTGCATATCCATTTTGTCCGAATAGCACTGCATAGCCTTTATTGATAGTTGTAACATGTTTAGCAAGGATGACCATAGTATTTCCGGTCCTTTTGAAAGCTCTTCTGTGTTTGGGTTTGTATCAGGGTCTCGTTTACTGTCTTCCTCCTGAGGGATGACTGGGGAGTATGATGCTACTAGCCTCTCCCACGCCTCTGTAGTAAGCTGAAGGGTATTTTCTAGTTTGAAAGTATCTGATTGCTCATGCTCTATCTCTGTTGTTTCTATCACTTCTGCTTCCTCTGTATGCTCTCTTTTCAGCGTTTTTCCTAGCTCTCTCCCGTCTCCCGCTGGGTCATGGTCTAATTAAGGCGACTGCACTAGGGCCTGGTCTGTGGCGATAACTGTCACTGGATTGCTGATATTGGATCCTGGATTTGCTCTTAATTGACCCAAAGTGTTAGGGTCCTTAGTTGATGGCTGCCTTAGGGTTTGTGGCTCGAAAATTCTAGATGGATCTGATTTTCTGTCATTAGTGAGCACTTGGTTGTTTCGCTCAGCCCCTATTGCTGTAAATGCTGACTGCAAAGTTGGCAGGAGTGATAGCTTCGGCTCAAGCGGGTAGCCCCTTTCGTTAGTGGTGCTGTTATTGACATTGTAATTTTCCCTGCCGCCGTTGCCAGTGCCTGTCATTTCGGCGTGAATGGGTTTTTCCTTGGGTGTGTTTGTTCTCAATTCACCCTCAGCCTTGCCCTCCACCCCACTTCTTTGATCTTGCACTCGTCCAGCCCTTATGCGTTCTTCATATCTCTTTATATCTTATGTTGTGTTTTCAGTGTTTTCACTTTCTTCACTTTTTGGCCTCCAGGGTGGCCATTATTCGTAAGGGAAGATCCAGGTTCCCACAGTCAAGCTCGGACAAAATGGATAGATGGGTTATTTCCCAATGCTGTATGAATTATTGCTTGTTCACGTTGTGCTCTGAGTTAATTGGCTGGCCGCTCCCCCTAATAGTTTGTGGAGATTTTAATATAAATATCAAATCTCAAGGGGGCAAGCTAGGAGGAAGATCCTACCAAGGTCGCAAACCTATGGTCTTTAAATCTTTAACACACTTATGTGAGTTGCATGGATTAACGAATGTATGGCTACTTAAAAACCAGGAGACCCTGGCTATACTTTTTTTCTGCCCCACATCAAGTTCATGCTAGGCTTGATTATTCTTTTGTCTCTCCGACGATAGCACAAGTCTGTCATATATACAAATATCCTAGAGTCATGTCCGATCACATCCCACTGGTTTTTGAAGTAGCTATACAAGCTAATCCCCCCGCCAGGTGGCACGTTGAACCTTTGATAGGGCGCTGCTTTGTGACAAAGGATATATCCAACATATGAAGATCTGGTTTCCTAGGTTTATAGCAGAGAAGAGAACAAAGGCAGTGCCCAGCTCGATATAGTGTGGGATACCCTTAAAGCTGGGATATGGGGGGAGACATCTAGATATGGCTTGGTGGCTCAGAGGATGGAGAAGAAACTTGTACAAGATCTATATAAGGAATTAGCAGAGGCTGAAAAACAATTGATTGAGACAATTGTAGCAGGGGGTGACCTTGATAAAGCACAATCAAGAGTCGTAGTGGGGTAATCGGCGATAACTGATTTCTCGCCTAAAAAATCAGCTGGGAAATATATGGCCTGGCGCAGTAAAATGTATGAAAACAACGAAAGGGTGGGACAGTTACTAGCTCGGCGCACAAGGGAGAAAATAGTTCAGGGGGCTATCTCTGAAATTAGGGATCCTATTGTTGGCCTAATCTCTGAACCAACAGCTGTGCGCTCCTCGTTACAGAGGTTTTAACAGCAGTTATACTTGGAGGATACCGGTTATGAGCATAAAGAACTTGAGGAATATAATGTTCCTGCCTGCCGGAGGGTTATCTTCAGAAGAGAAAGAGCTTCTAGGGGCTCCTATTACAGAAGATGAAGTAAGGGGGGGGCAAGTAAATCACTCTTGTCAGGGAAAGCGGTGAGAACTGACTCAATCCCAGGGGAATTTTATAGAAAAAATTCCCCCTGGCTATATGAGTTTATGAGGGAGCTATTTTTGAGTGCTCATTCAGTGATCCTCAAGACGTCCTTCGTTCCTGCTTGTTTATCGTGTGGAGCCAGTAGAGGATTCTATCCTTGGTTGTCCCAACCTTACTTTTCCCGGTACGTGTGTGCCTCCTTTTCCCCGTGAGTGCGCGGTTGTTCCGCTCGATACCAGGGGCCGGACAACGTGCCACACCTTCAGCTCTGCCTCCTTTCCCGGTGAGTGCACGGTTGTGCCGCTCGAGACCAGGGGCCGGACAACGCGGCTCACCTTCAGCTGTGCCTTTTTCCCCCGCGAGTACGCGGTTGATCCGCTCGATTCCCTGAACCTGTCAGCGCGTCTCGCTTCCAAGAGGTGCCTTTGTTTGCACCGACGCAGTGGTTCCACTTCTACTTTTAAGGACGAAAGGTCCAAATTGTCCTCATCTTTAGTACCTCCGATGGTCTGCTGTACAGTGCAGAGTTTACTGCAGATTCCTTTTTATTTGTTTGTTAGTTATAGTTTAGAGTTAGTTACTCCTTGATGCCCCTTTCCCACAGTTTCTATTTTTGTGAGAGAGTGGTCTTTCATAGTACTTCTTACTATAGCCCCAACCAGGACTTCCTGAATATCAACCAAAGTTCTTGCTGCCTATGTTTCTAAGACCATAGTCCTGTGGAAGCTGTTATTTCAAGCACCCTGCAAAGATATTTGGGTGAGTGAAACACAACTCTCAATTTGTATCAATGTTTCTGATGGTCTCACTAAACAGTGCATGTTGGAATCCTAAACTAATCCTTCTTTTTCTCCAGTGCCAATCATCTTTTGACCTGATCATCACAGAATACCTCTGCAACACCATCTGGGGAAGAGTGGTGGTCACTCTATGATTTATTCCCCACACTTTTAGATGATAATTATCTGTGAGCACGTACTATAGTCCTCCAGATGTTGTTTTCTGGAAGTGTGTGGAACATTCGTCTTCGCTCCTGTGGAACTGGTGGCGCCCGACACTTGCGATCACTACTTCCAACTCCGCGGATGCCCTTGTGGAAATCGAAAGGGAAGCCACCTGCTTTGGGAATATCTCAGGGTATCAACTCAATCAAAGTAAAACCAAAATTGTGATGAATAGTACTGCGCATCTCAACGACCATCTGGTAACTTTGAATGCAATGTATCTTGGGGTAGATATCACGTTGGATTTGGAGAAAATTGTAGATATAAACCTGGGCCCATTACTTCGGATCTTTAAAGCCAACTTTTTTCGAATAAACAACTTGAAGCTTACATTGATTGGGAGAAGCTATGCGATCAAAATGATATTTCTTCCTAAATGTTTGTATTCCCCCAGCGCCTTCCTGGTTCCAGGTGGGTGTTCGAGGCCCTCCTCCACCCACAGGCTCCTGCCTGCACCACATCCCTGCTGGTCTAGTGGAAGAGCCTGCTCTTCTGATGGTCCACTCTGTCAGTGTTTTCAGCTTTTTCTGTTCTGCTTCTTTTTCTCTCTTTGTCTTTTATGCCTTTATCTTGCCTTTGTTTACTGTTTGCCTCAGTTTCGGCCTTTTTTCACACCGCTGCTGGCCCCACCCCCTACCTCCCCACAAGTTCCCGCTCCTACCTCCCAGTTGCTCTCCCTACCCCATGACCCCCTACTTAATGGCGGCCGCTGAGCGACAGGGCGAGCAAGACCTCTGACCTCCTGGTCAGGGAAACTGCTCTACATTTGTGCAGCTCTGTCGTTGAGCCTCTGCCTCAAGCCCCTTTCTGGTTCCAGGTAGGTGTTCGAGGCCCTCCTCCACCCGCAGGCTCCTGCCTGTGCCTCATCCCTGGTGGTCTAGTGGAAGAGCCTTCTCTTCTGCTGGTCCGCTCAGTCAGCCTTTTCTGCTTTTTCTGTTCTGCTTTTTTCTGTCTTTTCTATGTCTTTACCTTTTTAGCCTTTTTCTTGCCTTTGTTTACAGTTTGCCTACGTTTCTGCCTTTTTTCATGCCTCAGCTGCCCTCGCAGCCCCTGCATGTTCCAGCTACCAGCTCCCACCTACCAGCTGCTCTCTCTCCCCCGACCCCTACTTAATGGCGGCCACTGCACGACAGGGCGAGACCTCTGACCCCCTGGTGAAGGAAACTGCTCTCCCCTAGCGCAGCTCCGTCATTGAGCCTCTGCCCCCAGCGCCTTTCTGGTTCCAGGTAGGTGTTTGAGGCCCTCCTCCACTCGCAGGCGCTCTTGCCTGCATCTCATCCCTAGTGGTCCAGTGGAAGAGCCTGCTCTTTTGCTGGTCTGCTCTGTCAGCCTTTTCTGCTTTTTCTGTTCTGCTTTTTTTTCTGTCTTTTCTCTGTCTTTGCCATTTTTGCCTTTATCTTGCCTTTGTTTACTGTTTGCCTCAGTTTCTGCCTTGTTATACGCTGCTGCTACCCCCACTGCCCCATGCCCGCATTCCATTTCCCGCCTCCCAGCTGCTCTCCCTCCTTCTGACCCCTACTTAATGGTGCCCACTGTGTGACAGGGCGAGCAAGACCTCTGACCTCCTTGTCAGGGGAACTGTTCTCTCCTTGCGGATCTCTGTTGCTGATACTCTGCCCCCAGCGCCTTTCTGGTTACAGGTATGTTTTGAGGCCCTCCTCCACCAGAAGGCTCCTGCCTGCGCCTCATTCCTGGTGGTCCGGTGGAAGAGCCTGCTCTTCTGCTGGTCCCTTGCTCACTGCTCCATCAGGATTCAAGCAAGCCGGGCCGACGACGCCTGAAATGGCAGAAACCGGTCCCCGGAAGCTTGTCTCCTTTCTGGTGAAGAATTGGCTTGGTAGTTTGGTCTGCCCTGTTCCCATGATGCACTGGGCCAGGCAGTCCTGTCAAGCGTCACGCAACAGGTGTGACGCTCACGCATTTCAGTGCGGTGATCCGCATCACCGCACTGAAATGCATTGTCACGCATAATGCCTTAGTCTCAGCTGGCACACAAAGCACACCACAAATAGTAGAAGCTGCGAGCTCCAGTACCTGGCTGGCTGCTCTCACAGGCTTCGAGCAGTTCCAGCAGCTGAGCCGGCTCTCTTCGACTCACAGTGGCACTCATTAAATGCTGCTACAATGTATCTATATGATTTCCGCGGCGCCGCGGGGCTGGCCGTAGCGCCGCAAGGATGTGACGTGACCTCACACGTCCTGTTAACATCGCGTGAATTTGTTTTAATGAGCTGCAGTTAACTGGCTCGTCGTCACCTTGAACAGTGTGAGTTTTGCGGGCCTGACCGCGCTCGCTCACACCACACTGACTGCTATTCGCACCTCAGGTCCCACCATGCTGGGTCTCAAGACAGGCCCAGGAACTCAATTAATAAAGAAAGGCAATGCCGCCCGCCGGCATTTTATTTCAGAGCAGCCAGGCCGGCCAACTTGAGGGCACTGGGTGAGGGCCCTGCTGCATGCAGTCAAGAGAGCGCGGACCGTTGAGGCACTCCGGGCCGGCCCAGTAAGCATGGGGCAGAGGAAGAAAAAGCCGAGAGGATTCATTTCCCGTACACCGCACCTGAACCCTCCCCCCCGACCCGCAAGGTTGGTGTGACAGCTTCTCTCTACGGGAGGGGACCGTCCGTGCAAGGACAAAGGATCAAGGAGAGACTCAGCTTACTGTTGTTCGCCTTAAACTCTGCCGAGGCGCATACTTACCAAATGAAATAATTGCTCGTGGAGGGAACGAAGGATTTCAAAAGCCAAAGAAACTAGCGCCACAACTACTGTTAGTAGATGTTCCCGGGCCTTGTGAGGTCCTCCTTCGGTTGTCCCAGTCTGTATGACAGGATGTTTCATTTCCTGCCTGCCATGGGGCCCCAAGGCACAGAGGAATTAATTGCTGTTCTCCTGCGCGCTTTGCTGCATGGCCCAGAGTTAAAGGAAAGCCGGTGTTCGACAATCGATCACCTGTTCACCTCCACATGGCCTGGGCACATACTGTAGCTGTGCCCTGCCCGGCCAGTCAGAGCCCAACTCATACTGAGAGCAGGTGGCACAGATGTAGACTGCAGCACGGCTGTCTGTCTGACTCATCTCCGCTGTGACACTCCGGCAGCTCCTTTCAGCGGCTCACTCTATCAAGAGACCATACGAGGTAAGTTAGATACTAATTTAATAATTCACTGATGAAATTCAAAATGTTTGTTAAGAGAGCCTCTCACATTTTGTTTGCTTTAGATACTTGCACAAGTGCCACCATTGCCTACGAAACGTTTGTTCTTGTGCTGGAGTGTCCTCCATTTATTGCAGTATTATACCTCTACTTGTACTTTGTACGCTTTTGTAACCTGCACACATATCACTTTTTTGTCCTGTAATGTACCGATTGCTACCTCATGTATTTTGGTTGCTCACTATTGTCACCTTTGATTCATGAAACTTAACGTTTGTTTTTGTAATTTGTTCACTTGTAATTTTCTCCTTATGTATCATTACTGTTCCTATTGTGAAGCTCTCTGACACCTTCGGGTAAAGTCCCCACGATATAAAATCGCATAAATAAATAAAGAGAATGGGGAGGGGGGCCTCCAGCACAGCATATCGCATTGTAAATGGGTACACTGAAGTTGTCTGTTTGTGCTGTAAATGCAGGCCATCTCAGGGTTTAGTCTGCACTAATAAATCACCCAAACTGCTAGTTTAGTTAAAGGGTTTAATATCCTTACTTGACAGTGGTACTACAAGCAGCAGCCTTTTTTTCCCAGCACTGTGAGACTTGCTTAGTCAGAGTAAGGCAGATAATTAATATCCCTGCTAGAGAGCTGTCAGAGTTTTGTCTCATGGCTGTTTTCATTCACTATTAAGTAGAGCAAACAGTTTATATGCATACTGCAAAGAAAGTCTAACAGCATATTGTATTGTAATGAACTGTATTATATGTAGATAGCTCGGTGGGTTGCTGCTTTTGTCACAGAGAACCCTTTTTATTTTTGTGGTTCAGCCACACCTGAAGCTGAGGTTGGGCTGGAGGGTGCTGATTTTTAAAATAAATAAATAATTGCTTTAAAAGCACCTGCTGCTGAGTTCGACTTTATTATTGGCGAAATGTGTGTGATTTCTGAAAATGTTCTGTTTGCATGGACTTCATTACATGATTTGGCCACAAGTAGTGTAGCTCTAACTGTCATGCATTTAGTTTTTAAATGTCTTTTGTAAATCCACCGAATCTATGAAAATGTTACACATAAGCAATCTGAGACATTAGCAGCTATGCCCAAATAAATGTAATTTTTGACATTTGTACGAGTCCCTCGTCTTTTACTGCTTGATTTTGCTAGCGAGACAGTGTCACTCATAGTCGTTGAAATGTCACTCATAATTACACTGAAATTATGAAAATGTCACTCATAGCAATCTGAAACCTTGGCAGCTATGGCCAGGGACAGACTAATTTGCATATAGCCAGGTTCTGAGCTGGGATGGGGCAGTGAGCTAAATAACGTTGATGGATCAAGCCCTGATCTTTGGACTGGGTAAGAGTGGTCTGCTTAATTCAGACACTCTGTTCATCAACACCCCCTTTTCTGAATCATTTTGTCCACCATAAGCGTGGAAGGGTATACTCAGACATGAGTCCCTTGCTCACTGCTCCATCAGGATTCAAGCAAGTCGGGCCGACGACGCCTGAAATGGCAGAAACCGGTCCCCGGAAGCTTGTCTCCTTTCTGGTGAAGAATTGGCTTGGTAGTTTGGTCTGCCCTGTTCCCATGATGCACTGGGCCAGGGACAGACTAATCTGCATATAGCCAGGTTCTGAGCTGGGATGGGGCAGTGAGCTAAATAACGGTGATGGATCAAGCCCTGATCTTTGGACTGGGTAAGAGTGGTCTGCTTAATTCAGACACTCTGTTCATCACCACCCCCTTTTCTGAATCATTTTGTCCACCATAAGCGTGGAAGGGTATACTCAGACATGAGTCCCTTGCTCACTGCTCCATCAGGATTCAAGCAAGCCGGGCCGACGACGCCTGAAATGGCAGAAACCGGTCCCCGGAAGCTTGTCTCCTTTCTGGTGAAGAATTGGCTTGGTAGTTTGGTCTGCCCTGTTCCCATGATGCACTGGGCCAGGGACAGACTAATTTGCATATAGCCAGGTTCTGAGCTGGGATGGGGCAGTGAGCTAAATAACGGTGATGGATCAAGCCCTGATCTTTGGACTGGGTAAGAGTGGTCTGCTTAATTCAGACACTCTGTTCATCACCACCCCCTTTTCTGAATCATTTTGTCCACCATAAGCGTGGAAGGGTATACTCAGACATGAGTCCCTTGCTCACTGCTCCATCAGGATTCAAGCAAGCCGGGCCGACGACGCCTGAAATGGCAGAAACCGGTCCCCGGAAGCTTGTCTCCTTTCTGGTGAAGAATTGGCTTGGTAGTTTGGTCTGCCCTGTTCCCATGATGCACTGGGCCAGGGACAGACTAATTTGCATATAGCCAGGTTCTGAGCTGGGATGGGGCAGTGAGCTAAATAATGGTGATGGATCAAGCCCTGATCTTTGGACTGGGTAAGAGTGGTCTGCTTAATTCAGACACTCTGTTCATCACCACCCCCTTTTCTGAATCATTTGGTCCCCTCTGTCAGCCTTTTCTGCTTTTTTTCTGTCTTTGCCTTTATTGTCTTTACTTTGCCTTTGTTTACTCTTATCCTTTGTTTCTGCCTTTTTTCATGCCATTGCTGCCCCTGCGGCCCCTCCCCCACTGCGTGTTACCTGTCTCAGCTGCTCTCCCTCCTCAGGATCCCTACTTAATGACGGCGGCTGCGCGACAGGGCAAGCAAGACCTTTGACCTCCTGGTCAGGGAAACTGCTCTCCCCTAGTGCAGCTCCATCTTTGAGCCTCTGCTCCCTACGCCTTTCTGATTCCAGGTAAGTGTTCAAGGCCCTCCTACACCCACAGGCTCCTGCCTGTGCCTCAGTCCTGGTGGTCCAGTGGAAGAACCTGCTCTTTTGCTGGTCCACTCTGTCAACCTTTTCTACTTTGTTTCTTTCTTTGCCTTTTTCTTGCCTTTTTTTACTTTTTGCCTCTGTTTCTGCCTTTTTTCATGCTGCTGCTGCCCCAGCACCCTCTCCCCCTCCGTGTGTTCTTGCTCCCACCTCCCAGCTGCTCTCCCTCCCCCTGACCCCAACTTAATGGCAGCCGCTGTACGACAGGGTGAGCAAGAAAACAGTTCTCCCGTCGCGCAGCTCAATTGTTGAGCCTCTGTCCCCAGCGTCTTTCGGGTTCCAGGTAGGTGTTCGAGGCCCTCTTCCACCCGCAGGCTCCTACCTGCGGGTCATTCCTGGTGGTGCAGTGGAAGAGCTTCCTCTTCTGCTGGTCCGCCTTGCCAGCCTTTTCTGTTATGTATTTTCTGTCTTTGCCTTTTGTGCCTTTACTTTGCCTTTGTTTACTGTTTGACTCAGTTTCTGCCTTTTTTCACACCGCTGCTGCCCCCGCAGCCCATCCCCCCTGCGTGTTCACTGTCCCTCCTCCCAGCTGCTCTCTCTCCCCTGACCCCTACTTAATGGTGGCAGTGCAGTGGGCGCGCCGCTGGCGCACTAAAGGCAAGCCCATCTGCACTTGTCCGTGACCTGACCAGCACCAAGGACACTGGTCCTCCGACACCCTCCTGTTATGACTCAATCACTGTCCATGCTCCCAACCCTGGACGCAACAACAACTGCCAGCTTTCGATGCCTAGCAACTCCCAAGGCCCGCTCTTCTGCCGACACTGCCGGTGCACCTTCACCCACCTCCGGACCCAGACAGCTACCGCCACCCCACTGGACGCCAACGCATCCAAACCCCTGACCTGCATCCTCCTCAACAAACGCTCCCTGAACAGACATGCAGTAGAAATCTGGCACCTCCTCAACACCCTCTCGCCCAACGTCGCCTTCCTCGCAGAGACCTAGACTAACACCAGCTCCGCTCCCGACATCGCAACCGCCATCCCCGGCGGTTACAAGATCCTGAGGAAAGACTGCCCCAACCACCCTACAGGAGGCCTCGTCCTCGTCCACAAAAACTCCCTCCCACTGACTATCTCCATCTCAAAAGACGCCTCGTCCCCCATGGAATACATCCACTTCCAGATCCAGCCTAACTCAAGAACGACTCTACGCGGGACTCTCGCCAACAGACCTCCTGGACCAGGCTCCCCATTCACAAACACCATTGCAGACTACATCACACCCCCCACCCTCACCTCCACGGACTACGTATGCTCGGAGACCTGAATTTCCACCTTGACAATCTCAGCCACCCCAACTCTACCTTCCTCCTAGAGAACCTCGCCAACATCGAACTGAAGCAACTCATCACCACTCCCACCCACACAGCTGGACACACTCTCGACCCTATGTTCACCGGAGGAAATAAAATTTGCTTCACTCACACCATGCAACCTCTCTGGATGGACCACCACTGCCTCCACTTCTCCTTCTCGAAACCCACCGCACCCAAGCCAATGCCAAGCCTCCTACGCAGAAACTGGAGCAAGATCACCAAAGAGCACCTCATTCCTCCCTCAGCCACACTCCCCCCGCCACGACTGATGCCAACTTTGCAGCCAACGACCTCCAGCAATGAATCGCCGACTGCGCCAACACGCTTGCCTCCAACAGACGACACAACACGAAAGCCACCTGGTTCACCACGGACCATAAAGAATCCAAGCTCTTGTGCCGATGACTGGAGAAAGCATGGAGGAACAGCAAAACCCGGGAACCACATACGGCCTACAGAGCCACCACGACAGCACACCCCCGACTCATCAGATCTACGAAGAGAAACTTCATTCAGGACAGAATCCTCTCCAACTCCCACAATTCCAAGGAACTCTTCACCATCATACAAGTTTTCACCAGACCCCACAGCGAATACTCCGACATGCTTTTCCCCCAGGTCCTCCAGAACAAACTCAGCTCCTTCTTCAATCACAAGATCTTAAGACAACTTCAACGACCAAGACGAAGGCACTGACCCAACACCATCCACCAGCAACGCCACTCAGCAGACCCAACCATCCCTCCTCACCTGGACCTGGTCACCACAGAAGACACTGCAAAGACTATGATGAGCATCCACTCTGGAGCACCCACTGACCACTGACCGCCACACATCTACCACATAGCCACCTCCACCATCGAACCAGAACTACGATGAACGATCAACTGCACCCTTGAAACAGGCAAGTTCCCCGAAGTTAAACCCCTCTGCTGACCCAACAGACCAAAAGAACTACAGGCCAATCTCCCTCCTCCCCTTCGCCGCCAAAATCACAGAGAAAATTGTCAACACCCAGCTAATGCACTTCATAGAATCCAACAACATCCTCAACTCCTCTCAATCCGGATTACCCAGCAACCACAGCACCGAGATCGCCCTCCTAGTCACCACAGACGACATCTGTGCACTCCTTGATCGAAGCCACCGCAACCCTCATCCTACTAGACCTCTCAGCAGACTTCAGCACCATCTCCCACTGCACACTAGCCGCCAGACTCCACAACGCTGGCATTCAGGGAACTGCCCTAGACTGGATCTACTCCTTCCTCCATGGCAGAACTCAGAGATTAAGACTCCCGCCCTTCCTCTCCGAAGCCACAGAGATCAGATGCGGAGTACCCCAAGGATCCTCCCTCAACCCCACGCTCTTCAATATCTACATGGCCCCCCCAGCAACCATTGTCAGAAAACATGGACTCTACATAGTATCCTATGCTGACAACACCCAGCTCATCCTCTCACTCACCAAGGACCCCCACATCACCAGGCACTGTTTCCAGGAAGGAATGAAGGACTTTGCATCCTTGATGAGCAGCAGCTGCCTAAAGCTCAACTCGGAGAAAGTGGAAGTCCTCATCCTCTGATGCACCCCAGCCGCATGGGACAACACCTGGTTGCACAACCCCCCCCCCCCTCAAAAACCCTCCCATCCCCACGGACCACGCCTGCAACCTCGGGATCACACATAACTCCTTGCTCACCATGAACCGACAGATCAACACCATATCCTCCACATGCTTCAACACCCTCTGCATACTCCACAAGACCTTCAAATGGATCCCCTCCGAATCGAGGAAGACTATCGCCCATGCACTCATCACCAGCAGACTGGACTACGGAAACGCCCTCTACGCAGGAATCAACAAATCTCTCCTTCACAAAGTCCAGACCATCCAGAACGCCGCAGTGAAACTCGTCCTCAGCATCCCACGACACAACCACATTACCAAGAACCTCCGAGACCTCCACTGGCTCCCCGTCGAAAAGAGAGAGACTTTTAAGCTGCTCACACATGCCTACAAAGCCCTCCACAGCACCGGACCCCAATACCTCAACGAAAGAATCTCCTTCCACGGCCCCAAGAGAAACCTCTTCTCTGCTGACCCAACCCTGGCCGAAATCCCCCACATCCATAGAGCCAGAATGGGAAGCAGAGCCTTCTCCTACATCACAGCCAAGACCTGGAAAGCACTCCCCCTCAGCATCAGACGAAGCCCTACACTGCAAACCTTCAGAAAGGACCTCAAGACCTGGCTCTTCGGATGACCTCAGAGCTGCCTGAAAATCCCCTCCCCCCCTAGCGCTTTGAGACCCTTACGGGTGACTAGTGTACTCTATAAACCCCTGATTGATTGATTGATCACATGTTGGAAGCGCTACATTGACAATATTTTCCTTATTTGGAACGGCCCAGAACAAACATTCCAAGATTTCATCACATACTCAATGAAGTTCAGAAACATCTCACGTTTACATGTTACGCACATAAGAGCCAATCTCGGGTGCTGAACACGGTTTCCCATCAATGTGGTGATGTTAAGCTGCGGCAGCGGGGCTCACCAGGAGGTTCAAGATTGGATGTTTCTGTCCTGTCCTGGGTACAACATTCTGTCTGTGACCAAAGAGGATTTTTCGCTTTTAAGAATTATCATAAATATGACATCACAGGAAATTGCATCATAAGAGGCCCACAGTCAATTGCAATTTGATCGAGCTCACAGTGGTATTTCCTATGCTAGCAAAGGGTCAAATGTCAGGTGATGTAATTTTCTGTGACATCATTATTAATGTTTAAATGTGAAAAAAAGTTTTAGTGACAGAATATTGGCAAATATGGGCTGGGAGTCTTTATTAAAATCTATTTGACTAAACTGTATCAAAGGTTATGTAGTATACACTGTTTGTGTTGACTACTTTGGGTGCGACTGCACACCCGCTCTCTTCTCGTCTCGTTAATTATGGCGAGGACAAGGCACAACGGAGTGCTTTACCGGCATTTTTTTGTTGTTAAGACTTGAACGGAGTGGTACATTCCCATCTTCGTCACCAAAATTGTGGTAAATGAATGGACATCTTGAAGACTTCTCCAGGTAGGTAAATGATGGATTTTATTAGAACAATGTTGTAAATGGAAGATCCATCGATCAGGTGTACAAACAAGGTTACTTTATTCAGACTTGGTTCCAGGTAGATGAGAAGGAGATGATAAGTAGATAAAGCGTAGCCCCACCAGGCGCAGCCTCCCTGCTGCTTAGCCTGCATCCACCACCTGACACTCCACACATAAACAAACACCCAAGCATTCTATGACGTCAACACACATTCCAGCATTCACCCTGGCTGAGCAGTAGGGAAGAATCAACTACAGAACAGGAATTACAATAAGTAGTTTATGACACATCCTCTTTCCAAGAGTATAAACGTCAGAGTAGGAACGTCATAATAAACACCGCAGGAGAAAGGATGGAAGAAACATTCCAGAGTATACATATATGAAATGTACATATAACCATAGGTAAACTATAACAGAAAATATGGAAGGAAAATTCCATGATATAAATGCATCCATACCCCATACCCCTCCCTTGAGGAAGAACAAAATTGCGAGGGCATGACTTAGGGACACACACCGCCCCCACAACCTCCCTGTAAATGGGTACACTCTACACTTGAAAATATGACTGGGGCGCTAACTGCACCCACAACCTACACTTAAAAACTGAAACGGAGCACCAGTAACCACTCCCAAAACCTCCCTGTAAATGGGTACACTATATGCACTTGAAAACTTAACTGGGGCACACACCGCTCCCACAACCTCCCTGTAACTGGGTACACTCTGTACTTAATAATGGACTGGAGAACTAACCGCTCCCACCACCTCCCTGTAAGTGGGTACACTCTGAGCTTGAAAATTAAACTGTAACTGGAATGGGTGTACATTGCAGGGTACACCATAATCAACCTCCCCATATCAGGGTACACCATAGAAAAACTGACCTCCCCATGGCAGGGTACAACCTGCCCATACCAGGGTACACCGCAGGGCATAAAACGCCTACACAGCAACCGACCTCCCCATAGAAAGGAAACAAAAAGAAAGTCTTTCACTGCGTTGAGTGATCTCTCACCAGAGGTCTTCAACAAAGCTCATGTGGTTGTTGGCATCCAAAGCAGTGTAGTGCAGGGACTCCCTCCTGGTTAGTGTCTCAGAAAGCTTGTAAGAAGTAAACCAAGATGTACTGTGTCCTTCCGAAAGACACATCATCCGGATGTCAGTACCCCGAAGAAAACACCAACTGCAGTGAAAATCAGCATACTTTGAACCTTTTAATCCCACAAACTGCAGCCGACCATAACCATGTTCACAAAACTTTATTGACAACGCGGATGGCAAAAGATGTAGTAAGCTGGAAATTGCAATCAACTCCGGAGTACAGTGCCAATCGCAAGATGGCAGCACGCACAAGTGACGCCACGCTGGGTGGCTCCCGGCGTCATCGTGCTCCCAAACGTCCAAGAAGTCAGGAAAGATTGCGATAGAGCACACATCAAAAAGGATTGAATGGCGGCATAGCAGAACACTTCGAAATTGGTAAGCCTGCGCGCACTGTGCACAGCTCGTGCGAAGTCTGAATGACTGGCAGCGGTTCAACTGCCATGGTGCAGCAGTACCCACATTTGACAGGTAAATCGGCAAAAAGAAACAAAATGCCCACACCCACCGAATGACACACGGCCAGCAGTCTCTGCTTCATTAAACAAGTGTATCAGCTCACAGAGGTGCAGTTTTTTTCCCAAACAAGACTCTCGCTCCTGCCAATTACTCTGGGGTGCCGAAAATTCAGTATCCTCAGCATCCAGTACACTAATTTCTCTCAACACACCAGGCTAAAAACACACTGTGCAGCACTTGGGAAATAGATCGCAGGTGCAAAGTCAACACCAGCCTCTGCATCTTTAAACAAGAGTGGCAGCACTCCACCTGTGCCAATTTTCCCAAAATGATCTCCTTTAACCGGAAGCAAAGGACAAGCTCCCATACAGACTGTACACAATAGCCCAGGGGATAGCTCCAGCCACAGAGACAGACAGTGGAAAGGCCTCCTCCTGAAACTCCTCACTTCAGAAAAACAGCGGGGACACAGGCCAAAACTGTCTAGTTACAAGGCATCTGGATGACCACAGGTTCCACAGTAACAGTTTGAAGATTGGCAGAAGAAGGTAAAACGCCCTAGGATGCAGGCTGTCCTGTTGATAAAGGACACCGTGGGGCTGACCAGGGCGTAATATTACCATGGGGGTCCAGTTCATAAGTTTCAATTTCTTTAGTCAGATCCTTAGTTCAAGTTCCTGTATCTTTAGTAGAGTATTCACAACCTTCCTTCCTCAATGTGTAGGTTCTCTTCAAATCGTCGCCAAAAATGTCACAAATGGAAGTTCCATAGACCAGGTGTACAAACAAGGTTACTTCATTCAAGCTTGGTTCCAGGTAGACGAGAAGGAGAAGATAAGTAGATAAAGCCTAGCCCCACCAGGAGCAGCCTCCCTGCTGCTCAGCCTGCATCCATCAACTGACACTCCACACATAAACAAACACCCAAGCATTCTACGACGTCATCACACATTCCAGCATTCATCTTGGCTGAGCAGTAGGGAAGAAACAACTACAGAAGAGGAATCATAATAATAGTTTATGACAAACAACAACCAAACAATCACCTGGCTGGTTAGACAAGTAACTGAGAAATCATGGAATGGTCACACACAGGTATTCTAGAAGGGAAGGAAAAGGGGAAACACAATGGAAGGCTTAACCTGTAGGAAATACATAGATGAATCACTAATCATTTACAACAAACGGCTAAGAGTAGGACTTGGACTGATAAATACTACCTAAGTAATCCTCCCCTCGCTATGTACACCAATTTCTCCACAAACCCATTGTATCTCTGGCTTTTTACCACCTACCACACTGCTGCAAGCGCGCTGGACTAGCGCTGTGGAAATTTTAACCTTTTGTTCGTTTTTGCTTTGGATTACCTTTGTGTTTTTCTTGGGCTCATACTTACCCTCGTTTTTAACTTGTTGCCTCCTGCCTACATTCCGCTCCCCTTACTGCACGTAAAAAGGGCACCTTTGTGCCTCCAAAACACCACTACTTTGTGGGTCCGGGTCCTGGGTCTTCATTTCGGGCGCCATCTTTGTTTGGGGCTTGGTATTCGGCGGTGGCCGCCATCTTTGAGCGGACTCGCGCGCCAAGGGCTCATTGGAGAGCCTATTTAAGGCGGTCCTTCGTGGGGCAGGGGTCTTTACCACCTACCACACTGCTGCAAGCGCGCTGGACTAGCGCTGTGGAAATTTTAACCTTTTGTTCGTTTTTGCTTTGGATTACCTTTGTGTTTTTCTTGGGCTCATACTTACCCTCGTTTTTAACTTGTTGCCTCCTGCCTACATTCCGCTCCCCTTACTGCACGTAAAAAGGGCACCTTTGTGTTAAGCGCAGGTCCACAAGATTCCGGATGTTCTGTCTTGAAGATGACTATCCCAATTCCTTCCAAAACCAACTAGCGTGACAAGGAAGGAACTCTTGGCACAACCAACTGGTCTCAAAAGGGAAGGGGAAGTGGATGAGAAACAAACAAAGAAACACAGGATCTCTTCTGACAGGAGATGGCTGTAGTTGTTTCTCGTGAAGTATTCTGGGCTTTCTCCGACTGTTGAAGTTCGGCTTGATCTGAGTACTGTAGCTGAATTGTTAACAACACAACACCACTTTAATTACCAACTCTAACTTACACTTCTATCATACTAGTATTTTCTAGGCTTATTCTGAAAACATACCCAAACTAGGAAAAACCCATTCAAATACTCCGTAACTGCAAGGTTTTAGCTTTTTCCAAAGTGTACTTGTCACCTACAGAAACAATACAATGTTTAGCGTTGAGTTCAAGAAAATGATGACATTACATGGCACTCAGGAGTTAACTGGTTAATTGGTGGATTAGTACAAAATGTGAACCATCATGCACAACTGTTGTTTCCTACCTTGCAATTAACTGTTCTGCGTTGAGTAGGGGTTTCTGTAAAATAGAGAAAGCAAAAAGAACACAACCTACTGCTTTCTCTAAATGTGTTAAACTTAGAAATTATTAAAGCTTTCTTCGATTTGTCCACAGTAATCTGCTTCAAAATAAAATAATATTAAATTGTTCAAAGGCAACAGTTAAATGACACTGTTACTGAAATGTTCTGTCCTACAGAGTCTTTTTCTTCTAAAACAATCGGTCCGACTTGGTTTTACCAAGGTTTGTTCAAGTTTTGCGAAGACTCTTCCCTCTCTAACTAACTAACTAATTCTTACTTTCTTTTCAGGTCCGGAAGCTTGCCCGTGGGGAACCTTTAATCAGGAGGACGGGTCCGACGATGAAAGAGGTCCGCCGATCAAACCGGAAGTTCGGGCTCCGAAGATGAAGGTGCTGGGAAAAGGTCAAAGTCCTTCGGACCTCTGCCGGTCAAATGACTGCTGCCGCTGAAGGATTCAGGTGAGAAGACATGGAGGGTGAGGAAGGCGAAGGGGACTGCGGGAGGGTGGAATCTTGCAGAGACGCTGACGCTGATGAGTCGAAGCGAAGCGTCTCTCAAAGCTCAGACGAGGCTTTTATAGTCTCGGGACTGACGGCGTCACGTGTTGCTGGGTCCTGGATTAAACACCTGTGCAACGTGCTGACTCTTGCCTTTCAGAATGCCAAATTCTCAAGACTCAGCCAACGCCCCAAGGCTCAACAACAAGCATTGCTAACTTACAAAATTACAAAAGGGAAAAAACAAGCATTGCTAAGCGTAAAAGAGAAATGTCCAATGGAAATCAACCCAAACATTGTCAAGGCATTACAAGTGTATCAAGGTGCTCATTAGATGTTCAGATGCTCATGACGCTCATGACAGTTCCCCTCCCCAAAGGTCGTCTCACAGGTCGGGGTTTAGTGGGATACATGACATGAAAAGAACGAACCAAACATGGAGCGTGTACATGAGTCTCTGGCTCCCAAGACCTTTCAGAAACATCATAGCCTTTCCAGTCGATCAAATAGTATAAACGTCCCTTTACTCTTTTTGAATCTAGAATTTTCTTGACTTCATACTCAACATGATCTCCCACTACTATAGGAGGGGGTGGATTATCAGGACGGGTGCTGGGATTTACTGGTTTAATCAAAGATACATGAAATACTGGATGGATTTTATACTCTTGGGGAAGATCTAGTTTTACTGAAACGGGATTTACCATCCTTTCCACGGTAAATGGGCCAATGAATCGAGGTTTTAACTTTCTAGATCCCTCAATTTGAATGTTTTTAGTAGATAGCCAGACTTGATCTCCATTTTTATAAATGGGTGATGGCGTTCTATGTAAATCAGCATTGGTTTTCATCTTAGTTTTCTGTTTTGCTAGAGTTTGTTTAACCTTTTCCTGGAAATTTCTCAAACTAGCTATTTTTTCTGAGACTGCTGGCATGTCTATGAGTTTCTCTGGAAGGAGTACTGGCAAGGTTCTAGGATGCTGGCCAGTGAGAAAATAAAATGGGGAACAGCCAAGAGCAGAATGTAGAGTGTTATTATATGTGAACTCAGCTAAAGGCAAAGCCTCAACCCAATCTGCAGTTAAGGTAGTTGTTAAACATCTCAAGCTTTGCTCTAGGTTTTGATTCAATCTTTCGGTTTGACCATCAGTTTGAGGATGGAAGGCTGAAGATAATGCTAAATCAATGCCCAATTGACTACTTAGTTGTTTCCAAAATTTAGACAAGAATTGGGGGCCCCTGTCGGAAATAATCTTCTGAGGCAAACCGTGTAGTTTTACAATATTGGATAAAAACACTTCACTAAATTCCGCTGCCGATGGGAGTTTTGGTAGAGGGATGAAATGTCCCATTTTGGACAATAAATCCACAACAACTAAGATTGTTGTCATTCCAGACGATCTCGGTAAATCTGTGACAAAATCCAAGCTAATAGTATGCCAGGGTGTAGGAGGTATTTCCAAAGGTCGTAACAACCCCATTGGAGAAGAATGAGAAGACTTTTGTCGGGCACAAACAGGGCAAGTCTGAATGAACTTTTGCACATCAAATCTCATATTCTTCCACCAAAAATGCCTTTGGCATAATTCTAGAGTTTTATTTAGTCCAGGATGAGCAGCTAAAGCCACATCATGATTCCATTTAACTACTTGTTCTCTCAAGTCTTCTTTGGGCACAAATATTTTATTCTTATGAAAGAATAGTCCATCTGAAACTGTAGACCCTTTTTGCGAAATCCAATCAGTTTCGTTCAATTCTTTAATTTGTTCTCTAAGCGTTGCTAGGAAATCTTTTTGTGAGATTTCAGCACATATTTTTTCTGTTGGAATAATGCTTAACAGTTTCTCCCCAGACTCTTGGTTTTTATCACAGACCAATCGTGACAGTGTGTCTGACAACAATTGCTTGGTCCCTGGCCTGTACGTTATTAGAAAATCAAACTCACTAAAGAATTGTAGCCAACGCATCTGTCGAGGTGTAAAAGCTTTGACTGTGGAATAGAATTGCAGATTTTTATGGTCTGAGAAAACGGTTACTGTATGTTTTGCTCCTAGGAGATGATGCCTCCATTCCTGAAAGACTGCCTTTATTGCAAGAAGTTCACGCTCCGTAATTGTATAGTTCTGTTCTGCTGGCAGTAGCTTTCTAGAGAAGAAAGCTATCGGATGAAAATGCCCTGAGTTAACATCTTTCTGTAACAAGACTCCTCCAATGGCTGTCTGAGAAGCATCTGCCTCTACATAGAATGGTCTGTCAGGATCTGGGTGTGTCAAGATAGGAGCTGACGTAAAAGCTTGTTTTAAAACATTAAAAGCCGATTCAGCTTCCGCATTCCACTGAAATTTCTTTCCCTTCTGTAAGAGACTAGTAATTGGGACTACTATTTCAGAAAATTTTGAAATGAATCTCCTGTAAAAGTTTGCAAATCCTAATATTCTTTGTACTTCTTTGACAGAAGAAGGAGAAGGCCAATCTAAGATTGCTCGCACCTTTTTTGGATCCATGACTATTCCTTCGGGGGAAATCCAGAAACCAAGAAACTCAACCTTAGAAACATTGAACACACACTTTTCAAGTTTGGCGAACAAAGAATTGTCCCTCAATTTTTTAAGAACTGCTTTTACATGTCCTTTATGTTCTTCCGGATTTTTTGAGAAAATTAAAATGTCATCAATATATACAATGACGCAGATGTCCAAAAGGTCATGCAGTACCTCGTTGATGAAATATTGGAACGCTGCTGGGGCATTGCAAAGACCAAAGGGCATCACTGTATATTCGAAGAGTCCAAATTTCGTGCGGAAAGCCGTTTTCCACTCATCTCCTTCTTTGATGCGAATTAAGTGGTAGGCTCCGCGAAGATCCAATTTAGTATAGATTGTTGACCCTTTCACTTGATTTAAAAGAACCGGGATCAACGGTAAGGGGTATCGATTTTTAATTGTAACTTTATTGACTGCACGATAGTCGATACAGGCCCTCAAATCACCAGTCTTTTTTGCCACAAAAAACAAAGGAGACGAGACAGGTGAGGTGGAGTGGCGAATAAAGCCTATTTCCAAGAGTTCGTCAAGGTATGATTTTAGATACTCATTTTCAGGTTCTGTAAGGGCATATATTCGACTACACGGCAGAACTGCTCCTGGAACGAGATCTATCCTACAATCGTAAGCCCTGTGAGGAGGTAATTTAGTGGCTTTTACAGGGTCAAAGACATCAGAAAATTCTTGGTATTCAGGTGGAAGTTTTGGAGAGTCAATCTGAGCGCTAGCACAAGTAAGAGGATAGGCTGGGTCCCTGTGCTCTTGATAACAGTGAGTCTTGCAAAACACTGAGTCTAAGGTCACAGTGCGTTTCTCCCAGTCAATCTTGGGATTGTGAAGTTCCAACCAAGGAATCCCTAGAATAACTCCAAAGGCTGGCGTGTCGATGAGATCGAAACTAGCCAATTCAGTGTGTCCGTTATCTGATACCAGAAGTAAAGGTGGAGTATGGAATCTGATCAAACCAGAAGAAAGTGCTGATCCGTCTACCGCTCGCACAGGTTCTGGTTCCTTTTTGGGTAAATGAGTTAAATTTAGTTTTTGGGCGAATCCCAAGTCAAAGAAATTACCTGTAGCACCTGAGTCAATTAAAACTGGAATATTGTGTTTTTGCTGATTATCTAAAATCAGAATTACTCGAATAATGAAATGTTGCGATATCGGCTTTTGAATATTCAAGGCTTTCTGCGAGGTCTCTACACAACTTTTTCTCGAGGAATCGACCTCTCCTTCCCTCGAGACGCTTAGTTTCCCGTTTCCTGTGTGGAATCTGGAGTCACAGTAAAGACCTTCTTTTTGATTGGCCTTACGGAACATTCTTTAGCAAAATGCCCTGCTTTTCCACAGTATAAGCACAGGTTAGCCTTTCTTCTTCTGTCCTTCTCCTCTTGTGACAAAGGTCCCTTAATTCCTCCGATTTGCATCGGTTCAACTTGAGAATTTTTATCCTCTATACTTTTCTTTTCTGTTTTGAAATGTAGAGTTCTAAAGTCATTTCTAGGTCGCTCATTTTTCCTTTCGCCTAACCTGTGGTCCAACTTGATTACTAAATCCTGAAACTCGGTAAAATCCTCGGGCAAATTCACAATGTGTGATAAAGAATCCTTTAATTCCTCTCTGAGTCCTCTATAAAATAAAGAGACCCTCTTATCCTGAGGCCACTGAGTTTCTGCCAGCAACCGATTAAAAGTTGTCACATAAGAAATTAGGTCTTTGGAACCTTGACGCAAGTTTAGCAACTCATTATCAGAAGCTTGCAGAAAAACATGTTTAGCAAACAGGCTAGACATGGCGGCCTTAAAGTGTGTCAAATTATGCAGCAACGGGTCATTCTTATCAACTAGAGGCATAGCCCAATTAGCTGCTACCCCTCCAAGATAAGAAATAATGAAGGCTATCTTTGTGGTATCAGTAGTGAAAACGTTAGGTTTACACAAGAAATGTAACTGGCATTGACTCATGTAAGTCTGAAAATGAGCACTATCACCTGAAAACCTCTCTGGATTTGCTAAGGGAACAGGCTGTGGAGACACTACTGTGAATTGGACGGGTTGATTTTGACCAAAACTTGCCCCCTGGGTAGGACCCTGAAAAGGAACTCCGAATTTGGGCGATGTCAGGATTGGTCTTTTAACTTCTCCTTTCTCTCTCCAAGACGTAAAACCATCCCTGGTATTATCTAACTCTTCTCTGGTGCTTTCTAGTTCTTGTCTAAGGGATTGATTCTCTAAACGCAATTCCTGTACCTCATCATTCATTTTTCGCACCAGCTCGGTTAACTGATTGATATCCATTAATACGCTATTGAAATAGTCTACTCCAAGAGAGAACAGGATATTATGGCTTCGCTTTCTGTTAAGCGCAGGTCCACAAGATTCCGGATGTTCTGTCTTGAAGATGACTATTCCAATTCCTTCCAAAACCAACTAGCGTGACAAGGAAGGAACTCTTGGCACAACCAACTGGTCTCAAAAGGGAAGGGGAAGTGGATGAGAAACAAACAAAGAAACACAGGATCTCTTCTGACAGGAGATGGCTGTAGTTGTTTCTCGTGAAGTATTCTGGGCTTTCTCCTACTGTTGAAGTTCGGCTTGATCTGAGTACTGTAGCTGAATTGTTAACAACACAACACCACTTTAATTACCAACTCTAACTTACACTTCTATCATACTAGTATTTTCTAGGCTTATTCTGAAAACATACCCAAACTAGGAAAAACCCATTCAAATACTCCGTAACTGCAAGGTTTTAGCTTTTTCCAAAGTGTACTTGTCACCTACAGAAACAATACAATGTTTAGCGTTGAGTTCAAGAAAATGATGACATTACATGGCACTCAGGAGTTAACTGGTTAATTGGTGGATTAGTACAAAATGTGAACCATCATGCACAACTGTTGTTTCCTACCTTGCAATTAACTGTTCTGCGTTGAGTAGGGGTTTCTGTAAAATAGAGAAAGCAAAAAGAACACAACCTACTGCTTTCTCTAAATGTGTTAAACTTAGAAATTATTAAAGCTTTCTTCGATTTGTCCACAGTAATCTGCTTCAAAATAAAATAATATTAAATTGTTCAAAGGCAACAGTTAAATGACACTGTTACTGAAATGTTCTGTCCTACAGAGTCTTTTTCTTCTAAAACAATCGGTCCGACTTGGTTTTACCAAGGTTTGTTCAAGTTTTGCGAAGACTCTTCCCTCTCTAACTAACTAACTAATTCTTACTTTCTTTTCAGGTCCGGAAGCTTGCCCGTGGGGAACCTTTAATCAGGAGGACGGGTCCGACGATGAAAGAGGTCCGCCGATCAAACCGGTAGTTCGGGCTCCGAAGATGAAGGTGCTGGGAAAAGGTGAAAGTCCTTCGGACCTCTGCCGGTCAAATGACTGCTGCCGCTGAAGGATTCAGGTGAGAAGACACGGAGGGTGAGGAAGGCGAAGGGGACTGCGGGAGGGTGGAATCTTGCAGAGACGCTGACGCTGATGAGTCGAAGCGAAGCGTCTCTCAAAGCTCAGACGAGGCTTTTATAGTCTCGGGACTGACGGCGTCACGTGTTGCTGGGTCCTGGATTAAACACCTGTGCAACGTGCTGACTCTTGCCTTTCAGAATGCCAAATTCTCAAGACTCAGCCAACGCCCCAAGGCTCAACAACAAGCATTGCTAACTTACAAAATTACAAAAGGGAAAAAACAAGCATTGCTAAGCGTAAAAGAGAAATGTCCAATTGAAATCAACCCAAACATTGTCAAGGCATTACAAGTGTATCAAGGTGCTCATTAGATGTTCAGATGCTCATGACGCTCATGACACTTTGTGCCTCCAAAACACCACTACTTTGTGGGTCCGGGTCCTGGGTCTTCATTTCGGGTGCCATCTTTGTTTGGGGCTTGGTATTCGGCGGCGGCCGCCATCTTTGAGCGGACTCGCGCGCCAAGGGCTCATTGGAGAGCCTATTTAAAGTCGCTCCCTTACGCGCAGCGGTACGCGCAGCGGTACGCGCAGGTGGACGCCTTCTCTGTGCCTGAGTCGTGCCGGAGTCCTGCCCGTCTGCGCCCGTCAGCGTCCCGGAGGCGGCGGGGCGGCGGAGGACTTCGGTCAGGTCAGGGTAAGGATGATCCACTATTCCTCGGCGACTCTTCACGCTATGCGCACTTCATCTAGCTTGTGTCGCTCTGTATTTCCTGGTCGTCACAGGGGGAAACGTCTCTGCCCGGCTTGTGGCTGGTCGCCCACGGGGGCACAGTGTAGTGTCCTTAGGACACCCGAGGCTCATGCGAAACATCGCTGCTTGCTGCTTAACACTAGATCGGTAGCAAGGCATGCCCTGCACATTCACGATCTTCTTGTCAGGGAGAATCCGTTATGCCTGCTCCTGACCGAAACCTGGTTGGGAGAGGCGTCGAACCCAGATATTTTCACTGCGATCCCTTCAACCTATAATATTTTCCGCCAAGACAAAGCTAAGGGTAGGGGGGGAGGAGTCGCTGTGGTGGTGAGGAAAAACATTTCCTGCTCAGTTCTTCCTGTGAACTCCATCGAGGGCTCTGAATCCCTGAGCTTCATATTTAGACTGTCTCCTGGTCAAGCGCTTAAGGGATTGTTGGTTTATAGGCCTCCCGGCCCGGTGGGCTCCTTTTGGGACGACCTACAGACAGCCATCTCGGAGTTGGCTCTCTCTGCGCAGCATTGTCTGCTTGCAGGCGATTTTAATTTTCATCTTGATGTTTCGGATGATCCGGATGGGATTAAACTCCTAGATATTACATCTCCGCTCGGCCTAGCACCGTTTGTGCTAGGGCCTACTCACGAGAAAGGGCATACCCTCTACCAGGTGTTTTCTTCTGTTCCTATTGTTGACATCGTTGCACGGCCGGTGCTCTGGTCGGATCACTGGCTGATTGGGTTTTCCGTGTTGGAGAACGGGCGATCTGGTATCTGCGCCCCCGCGGTGCCCAGAGCTGCCTCGAGAGCGTTACACAGAGTGACGCCTGCTATGTTGGAGCAGGCGCTCACGGAACATCCGTGCTCCCTCTCGGGCGACCCGGAAAGAGACACTGAGGCCCTGCAGCGATGGTTGACTGAGAGGTTAGATACTCTCGCCCCAAAGGTAACCCCCAGGTCCACCGCGATACGACAATCTGCGCCATGGTTCACCGAGGCGCTGCGTGTGGCTCGCAGCCAGTGTAAGGTTGCTGAGCGGGCTTGGCGCCTTCAATATGATGGGGAGGCCAAACTCGCCTATAGGTCTGTGGTGAAGGCCTATCACCGGGCTATTCTTGGCGCCAAGCGGGATTACCTTGCTAGGAGGATTGAGGCGTCGGCGAACTCCTGCAAGATCTTCACGATAGTGAAGGAGTTCACGTCCCCGACCTCTTATTCACCCCCGCCTGTGTCACCTGAGGCGTGGGCGTGTGATCTGGCCACTTTCTTCACCAACAAGATTAAGGCAATTCAGGCCTCCTTCTCGGAGAGCTCAATGGAGGATGGTTGCTGCCCTGGGGCAGGACCTGGAACATCGCCCATGTCCACGGCAGTACTGGCTGACTTTCCACCTGTCTCCAGTGACATGTCTCGGACGCTGCTGGCCAGCCTTAAATCTGGCTCACCACTGGACCCCTGCCCCGCCAAGTTTTTGGCGGGGATGGCGGCAGTGGTGGATCCTTTGGTCAACCCGATCCTCAATGCCTCCTTGCGGGAGGGGATTGTTCCACGCACCTGGAAAAGGGCGATGGTGATCCCCCTCCTGAAAAAGCCTGGTCTTGATGCCGAGGTGTTGGCCAATTACAGGCCAATTTCACTTCTCCCGGCTCCGGCCAAGATCACGGAGAAACATGTCCATGGCGTCTTGTCGAGCTTTCTTGAATCCAACAATTTGCTCCATCCATCCCAATCCGGTTTCCGTCCGAATTTCAGTACGGAAACAGCGTTGGTGGAGGTCTCGGAGATCATCAGGGAGACCTTGGATGTGGGTGGCAAGGCCATGTTAGTCATGTTGGACCTGTCGGCGGCCTTCGACACCGTCCCCCATGAGGCGCTTCTCGCCAGGCTTTATGACATCGGCCTAAGGGGGACGGTGTTCAGATGGTTTACATCTTTTCTGGAAGGCCGCCGCCAGACGGTCTGGGTGTCCCAGAGCTTCGCCGAGATGCCGCCACTGGGAGTCGGGGTTCCACAGGGATCTGTGTTGAGCCCGACATTGTTCAACATCTTTATGTCCCCTCTGGCGGCTGCGGTGGAGGCTTACGGAGCCCAGATCGTGTCCTACGCCGACGACACGCAACTCCTCTTCACATGTGGCAAAGATCAGCCATTTGATGGGGAGAGAATTCGGGACTGTCTGGATATGGTCTTTGGGTGGTTCCAGCGTAATAGCCTGAAGGCCAACTCCAGCAAGTCGGAGGTTTTATTCTTCGGCTGTGTCATCGATCCCGAATGGCGGCAGTGGTGGCCGGCCGCTATGTGCCCTCCGGTGCAGTCCTCCCTGGTTGCCAAGAACCTCGGTGTTAGGCTTGACAACAAGCTTTCTCTGAGAGCGCATGTTCTCGGCCTGTCCGGCACCTGTTTCGGTATTCTGAAAATGCTCCGCAAGTTTCTCCCTTTACTATCTGCGGAGCACAGACGGATTACAGTGCAGGCGCTAATCGGATCGAGGCTCGATTATGCCAATGCTCTCTTTCTAGGCCTACCGGACTATCTGGTCCAGCGTCTGCAGGTGGCACAGAACTCCGCAGCCCGTGCGATCTTTGGTCTGCATAGACGAACACGGGCTTCTGGGCTGCTGCAGACTTTGCATTGGTTGCCGATCCGTAAACGGATTATGTTTAAAGCCCTGACGCTGGTGCACAAAGCTCTGTTTGGCTCAGGTGCGGGATATCTGCAGAAGAGATTGGTTTTTTATCGTCCTACCCGCTCTCTTCGTTCTGAATCCCTCTTTACTGTTGTGGTCCCACGGGTGAGGAAGGCTCGTACGGGGGGGCGTTCTTTTAGCCTCAAGGCCTCCCAGTTGTGGAACTCGCTCCCACTGGGACTTCGCAGCACTTCCAATTTGTTTCAATTTAGAAGGAACCTGAAAACTTGGCTTTTTAATCTTTCTGTTTAGGTGGATTTTCTTTTTTCCTGCTTTTGGGATCTGTTCTTTATGTTATGTGTTACACTGTAGCTGTTGTGGAAAGCGCCGGGACACTCTTTTAGAGTAGCTGTGCGCTATATAAACGCATTTTAACATAACATAACATATCTCTCTCCTTCCTCCAAAACTGTGCTACCCCTTTTCCCCCCTTGGTAACCCTTTCCCTTTCCCTCCCTCGGGCCTAGAAAAACCACTTCCTTTCTTCAACTTCCATATCTCCCAACCCCCCTCACTCCGCCAGATGCCCGTTGCCTTACAACTACCTTGCATACAGGACCTCTCCAAACTCCTCCCCCCGCTTCCTCCCAAACCTCCTTCATTCCTATGTCTCCACACACTCCTCCCCTCACATTCCGCCCCACCGCCTCGCTCCTCACCTACCTCCCCCAAATTATGTCCTTAATTCCTCTCCTTCTTGCGACGCCAACAAAGACAATCTCCTTTCACCTCTGATGAACCAACGCCCGCTCTCTACCACACCTTTCCCCACCTCTGAACCCTATACCCCAACTCCCCTCTCGTCCACTGACTACCCCCTGACTTCCACCGCCAATGGTACCCACTCCTGTTTTCATCGAGCCACCCAACATGCAGTGCTCTGCCCTACTCTCTCTGGAAAATAAGTTAGGCTCTCTCATCACCTCCATCTCCCAACTTGAAGCAACCATTTCACTTCTAAGCTCCAAGATTTCAACTTTTCCGTACACCTCAATTCCTTTGAAAAACACTCACCTTCAGGGATGTGGAATTTAATCAAATATCTACTTGTCCATGGGGCAAGTTGCTTCATAAATCTACTTGTCCTGTAACAAAATCCACTTGTCCCTTTTGTGCCATGTAATGTGGCGACAGATTATGGCAGCAATCTCATTATAAAAGAGCCCTGATACAACCTCACTGATTATGCCAGGGCTCGTATAGTAGGATTTGAATACCAGCAATGATCTTATGTTGCCGCGTTTCTGCAGATCTACAAACTGGGGCTGAATGTAGTGGTTAGCAATACTTCCAGGGTTGGAATGCCATTTTGAGTCTGTGAAAACCTACTAACTTGCTTGTTTAAGGGTTTTCACCAACTCTTCTTTAATCTATTCCTACACTGAGAAAGGTTGATAATTTACCCTGGACAATGACAGTCTTAAAACCTGTTCCAGGGTTGGGAAAAAAGTGGTTGGAGAGAAAGTGAACGTGCAAACACGCAGTTGACAAATAGTTTTGAAGAGTACGATTTCTTGGCCTACTCCTATAAATTATTGTGAATTCATGAAAGCCGTATTATCTGCACTTAACGCATGGACATATACCATGGGCGCACTTTCGAGACTTTATTTAATAATTGGGTCCCTAATTAGGTCTGGCTTTAACCATGACCTTATGTGTTTATTAAAATTCTGTCTCTCTCTCTCTCTCTCTTTCTCGGTTTATTGGCTGGCTTCTCTGTGAGTGACACATTCTGCTCTTTCACAAGAAGCAAATTGGCACATAAAGTGGTTTTGTTCAGTGCCAGGAAATACTGTGGCAATGTGTGCATTTTGAGAACAAAAACAGTTTTTGCTTTTGCCAATGTTTGTTATAATGGTGAGGGCCCAGCAGCTCCCACGCCAATAAGGCTTTACAAACACCATGCCAAAACAAGTCACGCACTGACATAACCACAATTCTGACCACCAATTTCAGAAATATGGATTTGCCAATGCTTGTTTATTGTTATGTTTCCTATAATCTTATTGAAACTTGTTACTTATTTTCCATTTTGAATATTTTTGGGAAATACTAGCATGCATCAACACAGGTTACTAAATGATGCTACAAAGAAAAGGTGGCTAAACTTTTATAGTACGTTAGCTAACTGTTTTTTTTCCTACTTGCATTTTTGTGTGAACATTTTGTTTTGAAAGCAAAGAATCATGAATCTTGCTTTCAAGCTTCTGCTAATATTTGCATCTTATCAGAGAGCATTCTGGGAGAATTATACATAGACTCAAATTGCTAAACTTTGAAAATGTGTGTACACATTTTTATATCGGAACCACTGTCAGTAGTGCTGTCGGAGCTAACAACATTTACTTACAGTGCTCACCCTAATAATAAAGACTTTCCATTAATGAACCATAAAAGCAAGTCTGAACAGCATTAACACACGGATACAAATATTACCTTAACTGCAGAGAAATACCCTTCCCTGATTTATAATGTGGTACTGTAAACTGGCAGCCAAAGGATTTGTGCTGTAGGTTGGGCCTACTTGTCCCAAGGACAAAATGCACATTAAAACTTGTTGCCTTCCCACGAGATGCACCTTGCCCCCACACCCCATAATAGCCAAGCATAACCTGTCGTCTGCAAACATTGCTAACTCACACAGGCCCTCGAACGCCACCCTTCTTCCACTTTCAACTCCAAGTAGCTCTACTATCTACACTATTCCAACCATCTCCTCTGTCAGAACCAATCATCCACCCAAACCCTCCCGAGCACCCTTGTATAAGTACAACATCCCTATCACCCCTCATAGCACAAGTGCTGCTGCCACCAAAACAGTCTTGACAGACAGTCTTGACAGAGCTGCGCCGTCTGCTCCACAACTGCAGATCTGCAATAAAACACAAACTTGAAATCTCAACACCATCATACTTCACAATATTGACATGCTCTTCCTCACAACGACATGGGTCAACGATACCTCTCACTCTATGTTTGATCTCCTAGTACCCACAGGCTATTTTATATTTAGAAATGACAGAATTGACAAAGTTGGGGGAGGTGTTGCAGTCATCTTTAGAAACTCCCTTCATATTAAGGCTTTTCCTAACAGCTCCTTCCACACTTTTGAAAGCCTTTCCCTTGAACTTCAATTGCACCACCGCACACCCCTCAGATTCCATGCCATTTACCGCCCACCTTGTAGCGGCCCCTCGTTTATGGAGGAACTCACGGACTTCATTAGCGGCCAATACTCGCAAAGTGACAATCAGATCCTCGTGGGTGACTTCAATCTCCACTGGGGCTCGTCTCAAGACTCTTCTGCGAATTTGCTGGCCACCTTCCTCTCTGCAAACGATCTTATCCAATACTGCACAGAAACTACACACTCTAAGGGCTCAATCCTGGACCTTGTTATTTCGGAACAGGCATGCTTACTATCGCTACCCCTATTCATGTAGACTGGTCTGACCACCTTCTCATCCCATTCTCTCTTCACCTATCACACTCTATAACTTTCGGCAAACCTAAGAGGGCTATCTCCTGGTTCTGTGACACTAAAAATATTGACCTCGGTACCCTCTGTGAATCAGCTTTTCTATCACTTCCAAGGCTAGACCCGAACTTAGATGTTAACGAACTCACCTCCCAACGCCTCACAGTCCTTGCAGTCGAAATCAATAACGTAGCTCCTCTCCAAAGCAAAAAGAAGAGGCCCAATCCATCAGCACCTTGGTTCAACAAATCCCTCTATGAAGAAAGGAAGTACCTAAGATTGATGGAGAAACAATGGAGACAAGCGCCCACCACCGATAATTTGGCATCGCTTTGTTCAGCAAGATCCTAGTACCACAAGCACATCTTCCTTGGAAAAGCGACGCACTTCAGAACCCTCCTCGACTCAGCCAAAAATAGACCCAAAAAACTATTCGATCTCATCAAGATTCCAAACTGCTCTCCCCCAACGTTCAAGTTGGAGGATTCTACAAATAAAGCCGTGGAATTTCCTATATTCTTTGATGAAAAAGTGAAATCACTTGTGGATCAGGTCAGTCATCCTACCCCTCCAGAGGAGCGCAAATCCTTAGCCATTTGGCAGAACTTTGACCCCATCTCCGAAGATGTCCTCCTCAAATGCATCTTCGAAACAAAGCCCTCCAACCATTCTCTTGACCCCATCCCTAGTGCCATTGCCATTGACTTCTACACCCATTCTCTGTCCTATTGGACTACTTTGGGTAACCACTCCCTCTGTTAAGGCTCCCTTCCTGTTTCCTTCAAAACTGGCCAGGTCACCCCTCTGCTCTGCTTTAAAAACCCACTGCTGATGCGAACAACCTCAACAACTTCTGCCCCATTACTAACCTACCTTTTCTTGCAAAAATCACAGAAAGAGGTGTAGCGAAACAACTCTCTCGTCATATCAAGGACAATGATCTTCTTGACAATTTCCAGTCCGGCTTCATTCAAAACTTCAGCACTGAAACAGCCCTGCTGCAAGTGATTGACGATGCACTGCGGATACTCAAGTCTGGGGAGTCTTGTCTTCTTATTCTCCTTGACCTTTCTGTAGCCTTTGACACTGTCAATCACAACACTCTCCTTAACACTCTTCAACAGAGAATGGGCATGGAGGGCACTGTGCTTAAATGGTTTGCTTCCTTCCTCCCTGATAGATCCCAAATGATCAAAATAGTGAATAGTCTTTCATCTCCTTTGGCGGTAGGTCAAGGTGTTCCTCAAGGCTCTATACTTGCACCCACATTGTTCAATCTCTATTGAGAACCATTGGGAAATCTCCTAAGCAAATCCGGGATCCACTATCATCTCTATGCGGACGACACTCAAATCTACCTCAAGGTTGCCTCCACTCACGATCTCTCCATCCTAAGCTCTACTTTCGACTCCATTCAAAACTTAATGTTAACTAATCAACTGATTCCGAATCCCTCTAAAACTGAATTCCTCCTCCTCTCCTCCTCACTTTCTCCTCCACCGGTTCAATCATGGATGGATACGATGAATCTACTTGACAATAAACCCATCATTGTCGACAGCGCAAAATCCCTTGGTGTCATACTCGACACAAAACTCAATCTACTCTCCCACATAAATTCCACTGCAAAGTCTGCTCGATACCAGCTGCGCCTTCTTTGGGTTTAATTTTATTTTATTTAGCAGAGTTACTTAAAACCATTGCTACAAATATGTCATTGCAAACTCGAAAGTTAAAATCGATTAAAAGACATTATAATATTTACAGTCCGTTAAAAAAAAAAAAAAACGCAAATGATTGTTCTAGCAACTACAGTCTTTTTACTTGTCAGCTGCAGTGCTGGTATGATTTAGCATTTTCTTCTCCACTTTCCTTAAGAATTTCACAAACCTGCAGTTAAGCTGCGTGTTCCCAGGAGAAAAGCACGCTAACACAGCCTGTCTCCATGAACGGATGCCTCTCTGATTGAAAAGTGGCTTTAAAAGCTGTCTCCTTTCCTCTGTTAGGACTTTGCATGTACAGATGAGATGCAGCATATCTTCTTCCGCTATCCCACACAGATGGCAGCTAGGATCAGATTGGTTTTTCAGCCAATGTGGAAAGTGCTTTGTGCACGGCAACAAGCCTAGTCTGTATTTAAAAATTGTAATTTTTATGTGTTTGGCGAAACCGAAAGCTAAATACTTTTGTGCAGCCTGAGAGGAGTAAGAGCCCAGTGTCATCCAGCCATGCGACCTTTTTGTTAGGGCTGCCTTATCTTCAATCCAAGATTCCATTTTTACAATTTTCTTTGTAGCTTTTTTGAGAAGACAGTGGCTTGTCGGAGTTGCCCAAAGTTCGGTAAGGCCCAGGATTGACACACTAGTAGCTAAATTCTTCGCTGCTGGAGATGACTGTTGTTTCTGTTGTAACTCCGTCCATAAGTGCCAGTTTAAAGTACCTGGTTTAGATTTCCTTACTCTATCCCAGAAAATAACTATTGCACCTTTCCTTGCAATAGTCTGTTTTTGCACGCCAAACTCTAGCCTGATTTGTGCTGGAGAGACTCGTGTGGGAAGACCTAAAACCATTCTATATACTTTAGGAACCACGGTGTCCAAGAGCTTCGAAGCCCTTCCTCTCTGTGCCTCGCTCCCGTAGGTTATTGTCGGAAGAAGTTGTGCTTGTATACCTTCAACCAAAGAGGCGAGTGAGGGGCCCGTTAATTTCGAGTTTAGGTTTCTCATTGAGACAGCTAAGGCTATGCCTTTCCTTTTAATTACATCTCTTTGGGATACAAAATGCCTGCCTTTGTCAATGATCACCCCCAGGTATTTATACTCTGAGACTGTATCTATTTGGATCTTATCCCAAAACCAGACAGGTACTTTCTTCAGGTTCTTTTTGATTGTCATGGTTTTGGTTTTCTCCAGGTTGATGGTTAGGCTATTAGCCTCCGAGTATTGGAACGTGATGTCTAGAAGACGCTGCAGACCCACCAGTGGATGAAGAACAGCCGCCTGAAACTGAACTTAGACAAGACGGAAGTCCTCATCCTGGGACCATCACCCTCCGCCTGGGACGACTCCTGGTGGCCCCCTGCCCTGGGCAGCGCACCCAAACCAACGGACCACGCACGCAACCTGGGCTTCATCCTGGACTCTTCCCTCTCGATGACCAGACAAGTCAACGCCGTCTCCTCATCGTGCTTCAACACCCTGCGTATGCTCCGAAAGATCTTCCGATGGATCCCGACCGAAACCAGGAAGACGGTCACCCAGGCCCTCGTCACCAGCCGACTGGACTACGGGAACACCCTCTATGCGGGAACCACAGCCAAGCTACAGAAAAGAATCCAGCGCATACAGAACGCCTCCGCCCGACTCATCCTGGACATCCCCCGACGCAGCCACATCTCCGGCCACCTGAGGGACCTGCACTGGCTCCCCGTCAGCAAAAGGATCACGTTCAGGCTCCTTACCCATGCACACAAGTCTCTCCACGACCTGGGCCCCAAGTACATCAACGACCGCCTGACCTTCTACACGCCCACCCGTCAGCTACGTTCTACAAGCCTCACCCTCGCCGCCGTACCACGCATCCGAAGAGCCACCGCCGGAGGAATATCCTTCTCCTACCTGGCAGCCAAGACATGGAACTCCCTCCCCATCCACCTCCGGCTGACACAGGACCATCTCGCCTTCAGGAAACAACTCAAGACCTGGCTGTTCGAGCAGTAGCAGACCCCTCCACGCCTTGAGACATTTCCGGGTGAGTAGCGCGCTATACAAATGGTATGATTGATTGATTGATGATTGATTGACCTTTGTTTGACTAATCAATACTATGTCATCAGCGTAAAGCAGACATGATAGTTTTAGGTTCCCAATCTTTGGGGAGTGTGAGTTGCAGGCATTTAATAACGGAATCAGATCTCCAAGAAACAGGTTGAAAAGCGTTGGGGCCAGTACACAGCCTTGCTTAAGGCCTTTTGTTGTAGGAATTTTCCTACATAGCGATGACCCATCGCCGAGCTTTACTTGCACCCAAGTTCCAGTGTGTAAGTTGATTAACAGGTTCAATAAAACCTGGGGAATGCCCCAGCCTGCCAGTTTCAACCAGAGTTTCTGTCGGTTCACATGGTCAAAGGCTGCCCGGTAATCGATAAAGCATAAATGTAGTGGTGTTCTTGTGGACTCAGCCTTATCAATTAACAAAGCCATTGTTATTATGTTTGTCGAGGTCCCCACAGATTTAGAGAAACCTGATTGATTTAGAGGAATAATTGAGTTATCTTCCGCCCAGAGTTGCAGCTCATCCAGCAAAGTATTTTGCATCATTATCCAAGAGGGCGACTAACCGATAACTTTTGGGGTGGGACTTGTCACCTGATTTATAGATTGGTGAAATTATCGAGGTCCTCCAAGATGGAGGAAGTCGGCCTGTTGTTCTTATTTCCCAGAACAAAGGACTAAGAGCCTTTGCCCAGTATTCTATGTTTTGTTTGTAGAGCACGGGTGGGATTCCGTTAGGCCCCGGAGCCCCTGCTTGCCTTCCCTTCTTGATGTACTTGTTAATTGATTTTGTATGATCACTTAAAGGAATAAATCCCGATGATTCTCCTTCAAACAGTTCCTCAGGCGTTACATTTCCCTCATTGGCTTGAGGCTTTAAGGTCGTATGCGCCTTCTTTGGGGGATTCGTCGCTTCTTCCTGGAGCATGACCTTAAAACACTGGTCCAATCGCCGGTTCTCTCCAGACTGGACTACTGTATTTCTCTTCTTACTGGCCTCCCCAAATCCCACCTGTCTCCCCTAAAATCTGTTCTCCATTCAGCAGTTCGTTTCATATATGGGCCAAAAGAAGTGACCACGTCACACCCATTTTATCCACCCTCTGTTGGCTTCCCATCGAGGCAAGATCTATCTACAAGATTGCCTGTATCACCCACCAAGCCTTGCACTCCTCCGCTCCTCGCAACCGGGCGAAGAAACTGAAACTCTCTGGAGGCTTTAGACCATCACGTAATGCGGAAAATCTATTGCTTGAACCTCCCACTTTCAAGAAGGAAAGGTTGATGGCCCAATCCTTTTCAGGCAGGCCTTCAAAACTGATCTCAAAGCTCTCCTCCTTCAAAGACACTTCCAAATTTAATTCACGTCCTCTCTATTGTCTGAAGAAAGTCCTTCCTTTATAAGAAATTCTGTTCTGCATGACTATAGAAGTGCCTTCCCAATGTGTTCTTGTGGTTTGAGAGTCTGTGAAATGAAGGACACTTGTAAATATCCAAATACCTTTATTGGTATAAAAGGTGAAATATAAAGAAAGCAGGCGAACGCCAGGACACACAGCTGGATGCTCCAAACCACAGCTAACAACTGACCAAAGAATTAGAACACACAAAGCCTAGTTACATTCTAATGACTCGCTATGTCACGAGAGTTAAAGGCATACTATGCATTAAATTACAATTGTAGAAGTTAACAAACACAATATACCAATATAACACATCCCCTCCTCCTATAATTAAAAATAAAATAAACATAAACAAAAAAAACCAAAATAAACAAAATGACGCATAAGGCAAACATGAGAACAAGATGAATCCAAATTACAATAAGTTACATCACATATTCATAGAGCCACTTTGGTAAAACTCTTTTCCTCTTATTACACACATCAACTTCAACATTAGAAGTTATATTTTCTTCAGCATCACACCCTTCTCCCCTCGTAAAGGAAGAAAAGGAACTCTACAAAATATCATTAGTGGTGGATAACCTCAAGTTCTCAATTTGTTCATCCTGACCAAGCACCGGTTTATGAGGATCATAATCAGCTAATTGGGACTGTAATTTGCTATTCTCAAAATAATCTTCAATCCATTCAAAATCTTTTATGTGATCATGTTCCAGATTATCTTCCACATGATTTTGATTTGTATCAATAGCAATATTCTTGAGATTCCAAACTCTCCCATCATCCAGCCTAACAGAATTTCTTTAAACTTCTTTGACCTGTTTAGGTGCTTCAAATCTGCTTTTACCCTTAGGGACTCTAAAAGCTTTTTTTTACGTGAATCCAGTCACCCACTTTAATTTGAACATCTTTAGTGCCATGGTGCTTGTCATAGTACTCTTTACGCTTAGCGTGTACTAAAACCAAATTATTTTTCACATCGATAGGTGACCACTGTTGTACTTTGCCCTGCATAAGCCACCCAGGGTTAAACTTACATCTAGGTGTTCTCCCTCTCATCATAATAAACGGAGACAACCCAGTACTTATTTGTGAAGTAATCCTATAAGACCATACTGCCTTTTGTACTTCCATTTTCCAATCTAAATGCTTATGAATGGACGCTTGTATAACACCTTTTATCACTCTATTAAAACATTCGAATGTGCCATTCCCACTTGGATTGTAAAGTGATGTTGTCTTATGTTTTATACCGCACCTCTCAAAATAGTCACCAAAATACACCTTTCACAACCAACTTAGTTCTAACCACACCAAAATGTCCTTCATGACATAATTCTAAAATCCTTTTTCTTAAAGATTTAGGAGGACCAATTCTGTCTCCTCTCATCAATACCTCTTTGTCACAAGACAATTCCATACGAACTTCCCACAAATTCATGAAAGCCGTATTATCTGCACTTAACGCATGGACATATACCATGGGCGCACTTTCGAGACTTTATTTAATAATTGGGTCCCTAATTAGGTCTGGCTTTAACCATGACCTTATGTGTTTATTAAAATTCTGTCTCTCTCTCTCTCTCTCTTTCTCGGTTTATTGGCTGGCTTCTCTGTGAGTGACACATTCTGCTCTTTCACAAGGAGCAAATTGGCACATAAAGTGGTTTTGTTCAGTGCCAGGAAATACTGTGGCAATGTGTGCATTTTGAGAACAAAAACTGTTTTTGCTTTTGCCAATGTTTGTTATAATGGTGAGGGCCCAGCAGCTCCCACGCCAATAAGGCTTTACAAAAACCATGCCAAAACAAGTCACGCACTGACATAACCACAATTCTGACCACCAATTTCAGAAATATGGATTTGCCAATGCTTGTTTATTGTTATGTTTCCTATAATCTTATTGAAACTTGTTACTTATTTTCCATTTTGAATATTTTTGGGAAATACTAGCATGCATCAACACAGGTTACTAAATGATGCTACAAAGAAAAGGTGGCTAAACTTTTATAGTACGTTAGCTAACTGGTTTTTTTCCTACTTGCATTTTTTTGTGAACATTTTGTTTTGAAAGCAAAGAATCATGAATCTTGCTTTCAAGCTTCTGCTAATATTTGCATCTTATCAGAGAGCATTCTGGGAGAATTATACATAGACTCAAATTGCTAAACTTTGAAAATGTGTGTATACATTTTTATATCGGAACCACTGTCAGTAGTGCTGTCGGAGCTAACAACATTTACTTACAGTGCTCACCCTAATAATAAAGACTTTCCATCAATGAACCACAAAAGCAAGTCTGAACAGCATTAACACACGGATACAAATATTACCTTAACTGCAGAGAAATACCCTTCCCTGATTTATAATGTGGTACTGTAAACTGGCAGCCAAAGGATTTGTGCTGTAGGTTGGGCCTACTTGTCCCAAGGACAAAATGCACATTAAAACTTGTTGCCTTCCCACGAGATGCACCTTGTCCCCACACCCCATAATAGCCAAGCATAACCTGTCGTCTGCAAACATTGCTAACTCACACAGGCCCTCGAACGCCACCCTTCTTCCACTTTCAACTCCAAGTAGCTCTACTATCTACACTATTCCAACCATCTCCTCTGTCAGAACCAATCATCCACCCAAACCCTCCCGAGCACCCTTGTATAAGTACAACATCCCTATCACCCCTCATAGCACAAGTGCTGCTGCCACCAAAACAGTCTTGACAGACAGTCTTGACAGAGCTGCGCCGTCTGCTCCACAACTGCAGATCTGCAATAAAAAACAAACTTGAAATCTCAACACCATCATACTTCACAATATTGACATGCTCTTCCTCACAACGACATGGGTCAACGATACCTCTCACTCTATGTTTGATCTCCTAGTACCCACAGGCTATTTTATATTTAGAAATGACAGAATTGACAAAGTTGGGGGAGGTGTTGCAGTCATCTTTAGAAACTCCCTTCATATTAAGGCTTTTCCTAACAGCTCCTTCCACACTTTTGAAAGCCTTTCCCTTGAACTTCAATTGCACCACCGCACACCCCTCAGATTCCATGCCATTTACCGCCCACCTTGTAGCGGCCCCTCGTTTATGGAGGAACTCACGGACTTCATTAGCGGCCAATACTCGCAAAGTGACAATCAGATCCTCGTGGGTGACTTCAATCTGCACTGGGGCTCGTCTCAAGACTCTTCTGCGAATTTGCTGGCCACCTTCCTCTCTGCAAACGATCTTATCCAATACTGCACAGAAACTACACACTCTAAGGGCTCAATCCTGGACCTTGTTATTTCGGAACAGGCATGCTTACTATCGCTACCCCTATTCATGTAGACTGGTCTGACCACCTTCTCATCCCATTCTCTCTTCACCTATCACACTCTATAACTTTCGGCAAACCTAAGAGGGCTATCTCCTGGTTCTGTGACACTAAAAATATTGACCTCGGTACCCTCTGTGAATCAGCTTTTCTATCACTTCCAAGGCTAGACCCGAACTTAGATGTTAACGAACTCACCTCCCAACGCCTCACAGTCCTTGCAGTCGAAATCAATAACGTAGCTCCTCTCCAAAGCAAAAAGAAGAGGCCCAATCCATCAGCACCTTGGTTCAACAAATCCCTCTATGAAGAAAGGATGTACCTAAGATTGATGGAGAAACAATGGAGACAAGCGCCCACCACCGATAATTTGGCATCGCTTTGTTCAGCAAGATCCTAGTACCACAAGCACATCTTCCTTGGAAAAGCGACGCACTTCAGAACCCTCCTCGACTCAGCCAAAAATAGACCCAAAAAACTATTCGATCTCATCAAGATTCCAAACTGCTCTCCCCCAACGTCCAAGTTGGAGGATTCTACAAATAAAGCAGCGGAATTTCCTATATTCTTTGATGAAAAAGTGAAATCACTTGTGGATCAGGTCAGTCATCCTACCCCTCCAGAGGAGCGCAAATCCTTAGCCATTTGGCAGAACTTTGACCCAATCTCCGAAGATGTCCTCCTCAAATGCATCTTCGAAACAGCCCTCCAACCATTCTCTTGACCCCATCCCTAGTGCCATTGCCATTGACTTCTACACCCATTCTCTGTCCTATTGGACTACTTTGGGTAACCACTCCCTCTGTTAAGGCTCCCTTCCTGTTTCCTTCAAAACTGGCCAGGTCACCCCTCTGCTCTGCTTTAAAAACCCACTGCTGATGCGAACAACCTCAACAACTTCTGCCCCATTACTAACCTACCTTTTCTTGCAAAAATCACAGAAAGAGGTGTAGCGAAACAACTCTCTCGTCATATCAAGGACAATGATCTTCTTGACAATTTCCAGTCCGGCTTCATTCAAAACTTCAGCACTGAAACAGCCCTGCTGCAAGTGATTGACGATGCACTGCGGATACTCAAGTCTGGGGAGTCTTGTCTTCTTATTCTCCTTGACCTTTCTGTAGCCTTTGACACTGTCAATCACAACACTCTCCTTAACACTCTTCAACAGAGAATGGGCATGGAGGGCACTGTGCTTAAATGGTTTGCTTCCTTCCTCCCTGATAGATCCCAAATGATCAAAATAGTGAATAGTCTTTCATCTCCTTTGGCGGTAGGTCAAGGTGTTCCTCAAGGCTCTATACTTGCACCCACATTGTTCAATCTCTATTGAGAACCATTGGGAAATCTCCTAAGCAAATCCGGGATCCACTATCATCTCTATGCGGACGACACTCAAATCTACCTCAAGGTTGCCTCCACTCACGATCTCTCCATCCTAAGCTCTACTTTCGACTCCATTCAAAACTTAATGTTAACTAATCAACTGATTCCGAATCCCTCTAAAACTGAATTCCTCCTCCTCTCCTCCTCACTTTCTCCTCCACCGGTTCAATCATGGATGGATACGATGAATCTACTTGACAATAAACCCATCATTGTCGACAGCGCAAAATCCCTTGGTGTCATACTCGACACAAAACTCAATCTACTCTCCCACATAAATTCCACTGCAAAGTCTGCTCGATACCAGCTGCGCCTTCTTTGGGTTTAATTTTATTTTATTTAGCAGAGTTACTTAAAACCATTGCTACAAATATGTCATTGCAAACTCGAAAGTTAAAATCGATTAAAAGACATTATAATATTTACAGTCCGTTAAAAAAAAAAAAAAACGCAAATGATTGTTCTAGCAACTACAGTCTTTTTACTTGTCAGCTGCAGTGCTGGTATGATTTAGCATTTTCTTCTCCACTTTTCTTAAGAATTTCACAAACCTGCAGTTAAGCTGCGTGTTCCCAGGAGAAAAGCACGCTAACACAGCCTGTCTCCATGAACGGATGCCTCTCTGATTGAAAAGTGGCTCTAAAAGCTGTCTCCTTTCCTCTGTTAGGACTTTGCATGTACAGATGAGATGCAGCATATCTTCTTCCGCTATCCCACACAGATGGCAGCTAGGATCAGATTGGTTTTTCAGCCAATGTGGAAAGTGCTTTGTGCACGGAAACAAGCCTAGTCTGTATTTAAAAATTGTAATTTTTATGTGTTTGGCGAAACCGAAAGCTAAATACTTTTGTGCAGCCTGAGAGGAGTAAGAGCCCAGTGTCATCCAGCCATGCGACCTTTTTGTTAGGGCTGCCTTATCTTCAATCCAAGATTCCATTTTTACAATTTTCTTTGTAGCTTTTTTGAGAAGACAGTGGCTTGTCGGAGTTGCCCAAAGTTCGGTAAGGCCCAGGATTGACACACTAGTAGCTAAATTCTTCGCTGCTGGAGATGACTGTTGTTTCTGTTGTAACTCCGTCCATAAGTGCCAGTTTAAAGTACCTGGTTTAGATTTCCTTACTCTATCCCAGAAAATAACTATTGCACCTTTCCTTGCAATAGTCTGTTTTTGCACGCCAAACTCTAGCCTGATTTGTGCTGGAGAGACTCGTGTGGGAAGACCTAAAACCATTCTATATACTTTAGGAACCACGGTGTCCAAGAGCTTCGAAGCCCTTCCTCTCTGTGCCTCGCTCCCGTAGGTTATTGTCGGAAGAAGTTGTGCTTGTATACCTTCAACCAAAGAGGCGAGTGAGGGGCCCGTTAATTTCGAGTTTAGGTTTCTCATTGAGACAGCTAAGGCTATGCCTTTCCTTTTAATTACATCTCTTTGGGATACAAAATGCCTGCCTTTGTCAATGATCACCCCCAGGTATTTATACTCTGAGACTGTATCTATTTGGATCTTATCCCAAAACCAGACAGGTACTTTCTTCAGGTTCTTTTTGATTGTCATGGTTTTGGTTTTCTCCAGGTTGATGGTTAGGCTATTAGCCTCCGAGTATTGGAACGTGATGTCTAGAAGACGCTGCAGACCCACCAGTGGATGAAGAACAGCCGCCTGAAACTGAACTTAGACAAGACGGAAGTCCTCATCCTGGGACCATCACCCTCCGCCTGGGACGACTCCTGGTGGCCCCCTGCCCTGGGCAGCGCACCCAAACCAACGGACCACGCACGCAACCTGGGCTTCATCCTGGACTCTTCCCTCTCGATGACCAGACAAGTCAACGCCGTCTCCTCATCGTGCTTCAACACCCTGCGTATGCTCCGAAAGATCTTCCGATGGATCCCGACCGAAACCAGGAAGACGGTCACCCAGGCCCTCGTCACCAGCCGACTGGACTACGGGAACACCCTCTATGCGGGAACCACAGCCAAGCTACAGAAAAGAATCCAGCGCATACAGAACGCCTCCGCCCGACTCATCCTGGACATCCCCCGACGCAGCCACATCTCCGGCCACCTGAGGGACCTGCACTGGCTCCCCGTCAGCAAAAGGATCACGTTCAGGCTCCTTACCCATGCACACAAGTCTCTCCACGACCTGGGCCCCAAGTACATCAACGACCGCCTGACCTTCTACACGCCCACCCGTCAGCTACGTTCTACAAGCCTCACCCTTGCCGCCGTACCACGCATCTGAAGAGCCACCGCCGGAGGAATATCCTTCTCCTACCTGGCAGCCAAGACATGGAACTCCCTCCCCATCCACCTCCGGCTGACACAGGACCATCTCGCCTTCAGGAAACAACTCAAGACCTGGCTGTTCGAGCAGTAGCAGACCCCTCCACGCCTTGAGACATTTCCGGGTGAGTAGCGCGCTATACAAATGGTATGATTGATTGATTGATGATTGATTGACCTTTGTTTGACTAATCAATACTATGTCATCAGCGTAAAGCAGACATGATAGTTTTAGGTTCCCAATCTTTGGGGAGTGTGAGTTGCAGGCATTTAATAACGGAATCAGATCTCCAAGAAACAGGTTGAAAAGCGTTGGGGCCAGTACACAGCCTTGCTTAAGGCCTTTTGTTGTAGGAATTTTCCTACATAGCGATGACCCATTGCCGAGCTTTACTTGCACCCAAGTTCCAGTGTGTAAGTTGATTAACAGGTTCAATAAAACCTGGGGAATGCCCCAGCCTGCCAGTTTCAACCAGAGTTTCTGTCGGTTCACATGGTCAAAGGCTGCCCGGTAATCGATAAAGCATAAATGTAGTGGTGTTCTTGTGGACTCAGCCTTATCAATTAACAAAGCCATTGTTATTATGTTTGTCGAGGTCCCCACAGATTTAGAGAAACCTGATTGATTTAGAGGAATGATTGAGTTATCTTCCGCCCAGAGTTGCAGCTCATCCAGCAAAGTATTTTGCATCATTATCCAAGAGGGCGACTAACCGATAACTTTTGGGGTGGGACTTGTCACCTGATTTATAGATTGGTGAAATTATCGAGGTCCTCCAAGATGGAGGAAGTCGGCCTGTTGTTCTTATTTCCCAGAACAAAGGACTAAGAGCCTTTGCCCAGTATTCTATGTTTTGTTTGTAGAGCACGGGTGGGATTCCGTTAGGCCCCGGAGCCCCTGCTTGCCTTCCCTTCTTGATGTACTTGTTAATTGATTTTGTATGATCACTTAAAGGAATAAATCCCGATGATTCTCCTTCAAACAGTTCCTCAGGCGTTACATTTCCCTCATTGGCTTGAGGCTTTAAGGTCGTATGCGCCTTCTTTGGGGGATTCGTCGCTTCTTCCTGGAGCATGACCTTAAAACACTGGTCCAATCGCCGGTTCTCTCCAGACTGGACTACTGCATTTCTCTTCTTACTGGCCTCCCCAAATCCCACCTGTCTCCCCTAAAATCTGTTCTCCATTCAGCAGTTCGTTTCATATATGGGCCAAAAGAAGTGACCACGTCACACCCATTTTATCCACCCTCTGTTGGCTTCCCATCGAGGCAAGATCTATCTACAAGATTGCCTGTATCACCCACCAAGCCTTGCACTCCTCCGCTCCTCGCAACCGGGCGAACAAACTGAAACTCTCTGGAGGCTTTAGACCATCACGTAATGCGGAAAATCTATTGCTTGAACCTCCCACTTTCAAGAAGGAAAGGTTGATGGCCCAATCCTTTTCAGGCAGGCCTTCAAAACTGATCTCAAAGCTCTCCATCTTCAAAGACACTTCAAATTTAATTCACGTCCTCTCTATTGTCTGAAGAAAGTCCTTCCTTTATAAGAAATTCTGTTCTGCATGACTATAGAAGTGCCTTCCCAATGTGTTCTTGTGGTTTGAGAGTCTGTGAAATGAAGGACACTTGTAAATATCCAAATACCTTTATTGGTATAAAAGGTGAAATATAAAGAAAGCAGGCGAACGCCAGGACACACAGCTGGATGCTCCAAACCACAGCTAACAACTGACCAAAGAATTAGAACACACAAAGCCTAGTTGCATTCTAATGACTCGCTATGTCACGAGAGTTAAAGGCATACTATGCATTAAATTACAATTGTAGAAGTTAACAAACACAATATACCAATATAACACATCCCCTCCTCCTATAATTAAAAATAAAATAAACATAAACAAAAAAAACCAAAATAAACAAAATGACGCATAAGGCAAACATGAGAACAAGATGAATCCAAATTACAATAAGTTACATCACATATTCATAGAGCCACTTTGGTAAAACTCTTTTCCTCTTATTACACACATCAACTTCAACATTAGAAGTTATATTTTCTTCAGCATCACACCCTTCTCCCCTCGTAAAGGAAGAAAAGGAACTCTACAAAATATCATTAGTGGTGGATAACCTCAAGTTCTCAATTTGTTCATCCTGACCAAGCACCGGTTTATGAGGATCATCATCAGCTAATTGGGACTGTAATTTGCTATTCTCAAAATAATCTTCAATCCATTCAAAATCTTTTATGTGATCATGTTCCAGATTATCTTCCACATGATTTTGATTTGTATCAATAGCAATATTCTTGAGATTCCAAACTCTCCCATCATCCAGCCTAACAGAATTTCTTTAAACTTCTTTGACCTGTTTAGGTGCTTCAAATCTGCTTTTACCCTTAGGGACTCTAAAAGCTTTTTTTTACGTGAATCCAGTCACCCACTTTAATTTGAACATCTTTAGTGCCATGGTGCTTGTCATAGTACTCTTTACGCTTAGCGTGTACTAAAACCAAATTATTTTTCACATCGATAGGTGACCACTGTTGTACTTTGCCCTGCATAAGCCACCCAGGGTTAAACTTACATCTAGGTGTTCTCCCTCTCATCATAATAAACGGAGACAACCCAGTACTTATTTGTGAAGTAATCCTATAAGACCATACTGCCTTTTGTACTTCCATTTTCCAATCTAAATGCTTATGAATGGACGCTTGTATAACACCTTTTATCACTCTATTAAAACATTCGACTGTGCCATTCCCACTTGGATTGTAAAGTGATGTTGTCTTATGTTTTATACCGCACCTCTCAAAATAGTCACCAAAATACACCTTTCACAACCAACTTAGTTCTAACCACACCAAAATGTCCTTCATGACATAATTCTAAAATCCTTTTTCTTAAAGATTTAGGAGGACCAATTCTGTCTCCTCTCATCAATACCTCTTTGTCACAAGACAATTCCATACGAACTTCCCACAAAGCCCTCAAACAATCTGTGATGTTATTCTTCTTCGGCCAACCTTTACAAATGTAATCAGATACTTTCCCTAAATCCTCGTCCTTACATTGTTCTTCTGCCCATTCCTCTTTACTAATCGCAGGTACTCCTGAGTCTTGTATGAAAGCTACACTAAAGTTCCCCCAAGGATCATCCACACACTCCTCCAATGGAATAGGTAGCCTGGATAAACAATCTGCCACAACATTGTCCCTGCCCGGTACATACATCATCTTGTAGATGTACTCCTTCATCCGCATAGATATTCTTGCTAACCTTGCTGACGCAACTGCAGTTCCTTCACTCGAAAGTATACGAACTAAAGGTCGGTGATCAGTGCAAATGATTACAGGCTTTCCCCACACAAAGGCACGAAAGTGTTCTAAGGCCCACGCACAAGCCAATGCCTCTCTCTCAATAATAGGGATTTGCATTCAGCAGGGGACAGTGCTCTAGAAGCGAACAGTATTATTTTCTCTTTACCCTCTTTCCCTTTCTGTGATAATACGCCCCCCAATCCTTTATCACTCGCATCACTTGTTAATAAACACTCTAAATTTGGACCAAAACTGGATAAGGCATTCACAGCTTATAAATCAATCTTAATTTGCGAAAATTCTTTCTCACATTCTTTGGACCACTCAAATTTTGCATTCTTCTTCAAAAGAGACCGAATATTGTACACCTTGGATGCAAAATTACTTATACATTTTGGACAATATTCTGCCATCCCCAGGAATGATCTTATTTCTTCCTTAGAGGTTGGAGCAGGTTCAATTCAATTCAATTCAAGAATACTTTATTCGGTATAAAAACAATACCATACAAAGTGCATTATTATAAAAAAGAAAGGCATTACAACTGGTAAATGTTACATGATAAAATGGGGGTGTATGTAAACAATCACAAAATAAATATTTCATATCTTAAAAGCCCGGTTAAGAACAATTTGTACAATAAAAACAGAATCCTGGGCCATTTTAGTGCAGCCAACCCTTCGATCACAAGAGATGATCAAGGACAATTATTCATCACCTCTAGTATTCCTTAGTCTCACAGCCGATCTCAAGAAGTGTACCATACTAAACAATGTTAGAGGATCTGCTGACAGTTTCAAAAACAGTAGTGCCACCTTTGCCCGGTTGAATCTGGCTTGCCTTAAAAGCGGTTTTAAAAAACAATGTCCTGGGGTACGCATAAAAGGGGCATATTAAAACAAAATGAAGAGTGTCCTGCGGAGACCACTGGTCGCAGCCACAGGGTCCCTTTATGTCGATATCTGGTGTGTACCCTGCTGGAACTGATAAAATGTGGTGCAGGAGATTCAACCTGAATCTGGTCATTAGGAATCTGTCGTGTTTATTGTACATGTTGGACAGATAAAATTCCATTCTTGGGGTTGATTTGGTTAGCAAGTGGGCTCTCACCGAGGATTTCATCAGTTCTCTGTCCTCCCTTTCCGATGCTGTTTGCCTTATGAATTCCATCTTTATGATACCCTTGTCTTTAGGTCTGAGTTTAGCAGGTTCATCAAAATACTTGGCATAGCCCAGCCCTTTCAGGGTATCCCTTACATATTTAAGCCAAGGAATCGTTAGTGCTCTGTCCAGGGCAATACAGTCCGATAGTATTTGCCTGCTTAGAGTGGCCTCAGGGTTCGTCCATATTTTAATCCAACAGGGTATGGTTTGAGTCTTAGCCTGTCGCTAATATTAGAGAGGCCTAACTCCTCATGAACAATATGGGAAGGCGTGCTTTGTGGTACCTGCAGAACCCTTCTCAGGAATTTATTTTCCTCGTTTTGGAGCAACGAGATGTCTCTAAAACCCCATACCTCGCTTCCATACAAGGTCTTAGCACAGCATACTGAGGTGTACAAGTGCGTGATTTCCTTTGGTGACCAGCGGCCTAGTCTTGATTCCGGTCTGGGAAAGACATGGCTTGGTAGTTCGGACTGGACTGTTCCCATGAGGCACAGGGTCAGAGCTGATTTGCATATAGCCAGTGTCTAACCCAGGGTGGTGTGGAGTGCAAAAAAACGATGGATTTAGGCCCAGATCCTTGTACTGGGGTGAATGTATGACATTGTTTTACATTCTGTCCATCAACTGTGTTTTTTTGCAATTTTCACCCCGAGTGGGCTGGGTATGCTCAGACGTGAGTCCCAGGCTATCCACACCACTGGAGTCAAGCTATCCAGGCTGATGAAGGCTGATAGCCAGAAACTGGTCCTTGAATGCTTGATTCCGGTCTGGGAAAGACATGGCTTGGTAGTTTGGACTGGACTGTTCCCATGAGGCACAGGGTCAGAGCTGATTTGCATATAGCCAGTGTCTAACCCAGGGTGGTGTGGAGTGCAAAAAACGATGGATTTAGGCCCAGATCCTTGTACTGGGGTGAATGTATGACATTGTTCTACATTCTGTCCATCAACTGTGTTTTTTGCAACCCTTATTAGTTGGGCATGAATCCCATTCTCCCCTGTCCCATTTCAGGAATGGGCATGGGTGGCAGTTGAAATCGCCCACCAAGATCAGCTGGGAGGATGCGTCCCCTGCCTCCTGGTTGGAGCAGGTGACTTTATGATGTTCTCAACCAGCGAAGGTTTTGGCTTAACCCCTTCTTCACTTATAATATGACGTAAATATGCCACACTTCTTTGTCCAAATTTACACTTTGTCAACTCCAAAGTTAACCCCGCTGATTGTAACGTTCCAAAAACTTGATCTAACCTGGAATCATGTTCATCTTTGTTGGCAGCTGCAACCAAAATGTCATCCTGGAAGAAGCAAACTCCCTCCATGTCCCCAAAAAGCCTATGCATGAGTTGCTGAAAAACAGCTGCGGCTGATGCCAGTCCAAAAGGCATACGCCTAAACTGGTAACACCCGAAAGGCGTAATAAAAGCCGTAAGGCTTCTAGATTCCGGCTACAACTCCACCTGGTGATAAGCAGCAGAGAGGTCAATGGTAGAAAACCATGTTGCACCCCTCAAGGAAGATACCATTTCATTTATTTTAGGTAGTGGGAACTTTTCAATCACAATATTATTGTTTAGATGGCGCAAATCAATACACAAACACATTTTTCCATTAGGTTTTCGTGTGATCACCACCGGAGAAATCCATTCTGATGTATCGATTTCTTCAATTACCCCCTTAGCTAGAAACCCTTGTAACTCTTTATTGACTTTATCCCTAATTAACATGGGAATAGGTCTTACCTTAGGTTCAGCACTCACTTTAAGAACAATCCTCTGTTCAAATCCTTTTAAGGCTCCCAATTCTTGTCCAAAAACCTTAGCACATCGATCAATTTACTTTCTTCATCCATGATAAGCACCTTCTTCTTACTGTTTGAATCTAAAATTATATGCAGGTTTTCTGGTCAAACCAACCCAAGACAGATGTTCCCACCTTAGCAACATATAATGTGCTCCTTGTAGATCTACCTTTAATATTAAATGTGAGCCATCTGAAACCAAACATGTCAATCCTCTCACCTGTGTAACTTACCGGATTCACATCAGACACGTTCAGCTTATCACCAATTTTGTCAACAAATTTCTTTTTCCATACATCCTCATTTATAATAGTGTAGGGGGACCCTGAATCTGCATAAACACTTACAGTTACCCCTCCAAGAGATAACTCACAAATGGGGTTACCTTCCATGGAATCCTCCCTAATATTTAACACCAAGTTCCCTCTCACATTCTTCACACAGCTCTCATCCTCATCATTACATTCTTCTTCATTCCAAATACATTTTACATTGGGCCTTCCACGACACATTTTGCTAAAATGGCCTAAAAGACCACATATGCCACACTTCTTCCTTAATGCTGGACACATTTTGCTAAAAGCTAGATGTTCTTTACGATCACAACAATAGCATCTTCTCTCCTCTGGTTTTCTACCACTTCCCTGGTTCCTTAAAGGATGGTTATTCCATCTTCCTTGATGTGGTTGTGAATGGCTCTTAACTGTATTTTGTATCTTAAACACCGCTCCAGGTGCTTTATCTGAATCCTTCTCTGTTTCTTTTATCACTGTCGTGCATCTACCTGACATTTCCGATTTCCTTATAATAGCCAGTACATCATCTAGCGGTGCATCTCCGTTTACCCATAAACGGTCTTGTATGGGTGAGTTATTGTTATGCATAACCAGTTGGTCCCTTATTAAATCATCATGAAGATTTCCAAATTTGCAGTCAATAGCCTATTTTTTAAGATCATCAAGCCAATCATCAACCATTTCATCCTTATTTTGCATCCTTTGAAAGAACCTGTGTCTAACAACTCCAATGCACACTTTTGGTGCGAAATATCTATCCATGTCTTTAAGAGTGTTTTCAAAAACGTCCAAATCAGCATCAACAATTTTATTAATCCTGGAATGAGTTTTCAAACCAACAGGCCCCAAGGAATGGAGGAGAATCCTTTTTTTCTGTTCTGCTTTCATTTTCCTTGCTTCGTCAATAGCACATATAGAATTTACAAAATATTCTTTCCACTCCACCCACTTAATGCTACGTTGTGAGCCAGTAGCTCAAAAGGGGTGTGGAGCACTAATTGAAAAGTTTTGTTGTGCCATAACTTCTTCCACAATGTCACTGTTTTGATCACCTTGTTCCATAAACGGTAAAACCAAAACATAACCTTTAACTTAATCTCCTTTTCCTTTGTACATGAGATTAAATTACCATAAACTTGCCAGGTCCCGACTATCTCACCTGCTTCTTCTTCCCATGAATGGATATTTCATTAAAACCGTCACTTAAAGCCAAGGTTCCGCTTTTTTTTTTCCCGATTGAACTTTATCCAAACAAGAGGCTCCGGTGAGCTCTCGCACCTGCACAGCCTGAGGAGATCATAAAATTCAAGATGGGCGTTAAGCAGGGTCACGCAGCGTGACCTTGCGCGATGATTCAATTACGCTTTGGCAATGCATGCCTGCTTACTGACATCACCCACACATCAGCAGTCTGGCATGGTGCTCGCGTCTTAGAATCTCGCCGCTGCTCGAATAATGCAGCCGATGGCGATATCCCAACGGCCACAACCTGCAATGCAAGGTAACGAGCTCTTCTTACCTTGAAAAGTTAATGAAAGTTTCACTCCGTTTAGTTTCCGCTACGTGTTTATCCAATTAAGAAGTCTCCCACAGCTTTTTCACTTCGAGAAAAAAAATGTGCTCCTTCTGGTGCTTCCAACAGACGTAGGCAATTCTTCAGAGATTCCTAGACTATGATGTAAAATTAAATATAGAAATGGTTTCCCTCGTCGCCAATTTGGACACTTGTAAATATCCAAATACCTTTATTGGTATAAAAGGTAAAATATAAAGAAATCAGGCGAGTGCCAGGACACACAGCTGGATGCTCCAAACCACAGCTAACAACTGACCAAAGAATTAGAACACACAAAGCCTAGTTGCATTCTAATGACTCGCTATGTCACGAGAGTTAAAGGCATACTATGCATTAAATTACAATAGTAAAAGTTAACAAACACAATATACCAATATAATAGTCTGCCAATTATTGCAGTATTATACTTCTACTTGTATTGTGTACTCCGTTGTAACATGCACACGTCACTTTCCCTCTTGTAATGTATTGTTTGCTACCTCTTGTATTTTGTTTGCTTTTGATAAATGCACAATTGCCACCATTGCCTCATGTAACAGACATTTGTTCTTGTGTTTTGAGTCTCTGCCATTTAGTGCAGTATTATACCTCTACTTGTACTTTGTACGCTTTTGTAACTTACACACGTCACTTTTTTTTCCCTCTTGTAACGTATCGTTTGCTACCGCTTGTATTTTGTTTGCTTTTGATACATGCACAATTGCCACCATTGCCTCATGTAACAGACATTTGTTCTTGTGTTTTGAGTATCTGCCATTTAGTGCAGTATTATACCTCTAGTTGTACTTTGTACGCTTTTGTAACTTACACACGTCACTTTTTTAGGTCGAACTGGAGTGCGTCCAGCTCGACAACTAATGTTGCCCGTTTTCGGGAATCTGAGACAGGGGATGTGCACGCGGCGATTTCACTTCGTGGGCGCGCACGCCCAGCCCGTCGCCGTGCACATCTCCTGTGTCAGATTCACAGCCTGCCAGCCTCTCGCCGCTCTCACTCGCGCGCACACATAGCCACACTGACACATGCACACACACACACACACACATACACCCACGCAGGCACAATACATCAGGACGCACGCACAGCACCACATATACACACGCACAGCTAACAGACACACAGCCACACATATACATACACACGCGCACACACACAGCTACACCCACACACGCGCACACACCCCCCACTCCACCCACCCCACTCCACACTTCCCACTCACCGGGCTCTTCTTGCTTCCTCGCACCGTTAATCAATCATCGCATTTATATAGCGCGCTACTCACCCAGAGGGTCTCAAGGCGCTGGGGGGGTCCGCTACTGCTCGAACAGCCAGGTCTTGAGTAGCTTCCTGAAGGTGAGGTGGTCCTGGGTCAGGCGGAGGTGGGTGGGGAGGGAGTTCCATGTCTTGGCGGCGAGGTAGGAGAAGGACCGTCCCCCTGTGGTGGCTCTTCGGATGCGGGGGACGGCGGCGAGGGCGTGGCTGGTCGATCGAAGCTGGCGTTTGGGAGCGTAGAAGTTGAGGCGGCTGTTGAGGTATCCTGGGCCTTGGTTGTGTAGGGCTTTGTGTGCGTGGGTGAGGAGACGGAAGGTGATTCTCTTGCTGACCGGGAGCCAGTGCAGGTCTCTCAGGTGTCCGGAGATGTGGCTGCGACGGGGGATGTCCAGGATGAGTCGCGCTGAGGCGTTCTGGATCCGCTGGAGTCTTTTTTGGAGTTTGGCGGTGGTTCCGGCGTAGAGGGAGTTGCCGTAGTCCAGACGGCTGGTGACGAGGGCCTGGTGACCGTCTTCCTGGTCTCGGTGGGGATCCACCGGAAGATCTTACGTAGCATGTGCAGTATGTTGAAGCATGACGAGGAGACGGCGTTGACTTGTCTGGTCATGGAGAGGGAGGAGTCCAGGATGAAGCCCAGGTTGCGTGCGTGGTCTGTTGGTTTGGGTGCGCTGCCTAGGGCGGGGGGCCACCAGGAGTCGTCCCACGCGGCGGGTGAGGATCCCAGGATGAGGACTTCCGTCTTGTCTGAGTTCAGTTTCAGGCGGCTGTTCTTCATCCATTCGGCTACCTCTTTCATCCCTTCGTGAAGGTTGGCTCTGGCGGTGGCGGGGTCGTTGGTGAGGGAGAGGATCAGCTGGGTGTCGTCGGCGTAGGAGATGATGTTGAGGTTGTGCTGGCGTGCGATGTCTGCGAGGGGGCTCATGTAGACGTTGAAGAGGGTTGGACTGAGCGAGGAGCCTTGAGGGACGCCGCAGATGACTTCGGTGGCTTCAGATCTGAACGGAGGGAGACGGACTCTCTGTGTCCTTCCGGCGAGGAAGGAGATGATCCACTCCAGTGCCTTCTCCTGGACTCCGACGTTGCTGAGGCGCTGCACTAGGGTGCGGTGGCAGACAGTGTCGAAGGCCGCGGAGAGGTCGAGGAGGATGAGGGCCGCTGTTTCTCCGTTGTCGAGTAGCGCTCGGATGTCATCGGTGGCTGCGATCAGGGCGGTCTCGGTGCTGTGGTTGGCTCGGAAGCCAGACTGCGAGGGGTCGAGGGATCCGTTCGTTTCGAGGAAGGCGGCCAGTTGCTTGTTGACGGTCTTCTCGATGACTTTTGCTGGAAACGGGAGCAGCGAGCGTTATGCCTTTCCTACTTTCCTACTCTCTCCCGAGAACCGCATCACTCCCGGAATCCCTGCTTTCTTCTCCCGGAATCCCTGCTTGCTTGTGGGCTCCCTCTGCCTCCAAGGTGCCGCGCTCCGGACGAGCTACGTCACCGCTACCCTGCTACAGAGGCGGGGAATCTGCCGGAACTTCGCAGGCTCCTGCCTATCGAAGTAGAGCACGCCTCTCTTGCCTGCGTTCCATGCCTCTGAAGTTTGGCATCCTGGTCCCAAGCTCGCCGACCCTGGTTCTTTAAAGTGTGCTGTCTGCTGATATTAATACTAGGACACAGAGAGCAATGATTGCCTTTTGTGTTTCTTAGATGTAGTGTCTACAACTTATACTCTAACATGTACGTTTTCGGAGTTAATGTACGGGCTAGTTTCCTTAGTACAGAATGAGTGTACAGGAAAGCTAGAGCCTCCCGAGCTGACTCCCGAGTAGTTTGTCACGCAATCTTTTGGACGTCCATTCGGTTTTACTTATATCAAATTTTGGTGCCCATGCACAGGCATTCACCTGCTACTCGCCTCCAGACCACAAATTGGGCTGTGGCAGAATGAAAGCAAAGGTTCAGTGGTAGAACGAGTTTGCTGATATCTATTCATTCAGTCAGCACTTCAGCTCCCTTCAGTCTGACTGAAAGACGAATCGTATTGTTGTGGGAACAGAGAAATAAATGCAGCATTTTGCAAAGCACGAGTGTTCGTTTTGCCTGTTGACATATTGTATGAGACCTCTGTCGCAACATAGTTCTCAGTGTATTGTGACGCTCACAACTGATTCCGCACGAAGGGGAAACATCCCTTCGCAAATCACTTTCTTTCTCGCTTTGTTGCGAGAGAGAGGATGGGGCTAGACATTCCGGCTTTTGAGCGAGGGAACCAAGTCTCGGCGTTGGTTCAACATCCTGTGATTCTGGGCAAATCACTTAATCTCCATGTGCCTCAGCAAAAATGAATATGTCCTTGTCTGGTATAACCGGTACTTTAGTAAAGATCTCCAGTACCGTTCCGCAACGTAAAATTGCAAAAATTAAATAAAGTGCAGCAAAGATGTGCTTCCTCGCACCAGAAAGGGGCGGTTGAGTTTCTAAAAAGCACGTGCCCTGCGTGCCAAACTGTGAAAATCCGCCAGCGACAGAATGAGGCCATTCGCCTGCCCACACATGAGAACGGCACAAGACAGCGACTTGCCCACAGTACTCGATATGAGGAAATGCGGCACCAGTTAGTTTTTCAGCCCACGGTATCCATCCCAAGGAAGGCGACCTGTTTGTTTTAGTGTGACAGCGCCTCACAAAATAACAGCACCTGCGTGTTTCTCACTTTACGAACATGACAGAGTGCCAGACTGTTAGTTGTTATGTAATTCTTCTTCCGGCTAGCCCTAACACACACAATCCCATCTTCTAAAACACACACAGCACACTCGCCCCGCCGGTCGTCTCTGCGCAGTCACGAGGGGTACAACTACGATCAGGAGAGAGGCGCAGAAATGGTGCAACGACTCCTAACACAAGTCTGGAAATGTGCACTTATTGCATTCGTTGGCTGTCCCCCCTCCCCCCCTCCTGGAACGTGGTGGAGAGGTGTCCTGTCAGACAGTTCTTTTACTGGAAATAAAAACATACAGGAACTCTCTATTTGGAGTACCCGTTAACTCCTAGGAAGCACCCGTACTCAGTACGGGACAGTACCTGTCCATGTAAAGCACTGCTCTCAGTGATGGCATGCCAGTGTAAACAAGGGTTCGATATTACCTAATTTAGGGCCAGATGTAAGTAGGCTTTTACCGGTCGGTAACGGCCGATTTCGGCCGTTACCGACCGGTAAATGGATTTTGAGATGTAGGGGGCATATTCTTACAGAATCGGTAAATTTACCGATCGGTAAATTTACCGATTCTGTAAATTACCGAATCGGTATTTTTACCGATTCTGTAAATTTGAGAGGAATGGGACTCTTCTGAGTCCCACAAGTCTTACCGAATCGGTATTTTACCATCAAATCCAATTTGATGGTAAAATACCGATTCCGGTGTGCATGCACATGTGTGCATGCACACCTCTGCCATGTGACAGGCAGACCTGCCCTTGGGGCATGTATGCCTGCCACATGGCACCCGAGCCTGTTTTGGGGGGCCAGAGGGTGTCAAAGTGACACCCCCTGCACCCTTGTGAAATTCGGTATTTACCGATTCAATCGGTAAATACCGAATTTCACAAGGGTGCAGGGGGTGTCACTTTGACACCCTCTGGCCCCCCAAAACAGGCTCGGGTGCCATGTGGCAGGCATACATGCCCCAAGGGCAGGTCTGCCTGTCACATGGCAGAGGTGTGCATGCACACATGTGCATGCACACCGGAATCGGTATTTTACCATCAAATTGGATTTGATGGTAAAATACCGAATCGGTAATGCCCATTCATTCCTATGGGCTTCAAAGCCCATAGGAATGAATGGGCATTACCGGTCGGTAATACCGAATTTTACCGATTCGGAAAAAAAACATCTGGATTGTCCTACATCTTCCCCCTTCATATTTACCTACTCTTAAATACCGAATCGGTAAAATTCGGTATTTAAGAGTCGGTAAATATTATTTACCTACATCTAGCCCTAAGTGGTTACATCCAGGGTTCACAAACACACACCAGAGGCAGACGCATACAGACTGCCTGACATGCTTAGGAAGGCACAGATAGACATGCCCTTCCACAGCACAATCAAAGATGCTGTTGAACACTGGCAAACACAAAACTCTGTGAAGTAGGCACTCGCAATAATGAACAGCACATGCATCAAAGCTCGCAGGCAAACATAAAGACACAATCAGTTGGCACATGTATTAGCAAATATTGGCAGAGAAACTGGTACATAAAATCACACACACACATATACAAGCATTTGCATGCAATAGGTCTCGCATTTACGCCAGTTTAAGCTAATGGCATTTAAATGACAATGCCTTTTATTTATGTTCTTATAATGAAAACAAAAATAAAAGGCATTGTTATTTGCAATGCCAATAGCTCAAACTCGCGTAAATGCGAGACCTATTGCATTGCAAATGCTTGTTTTCCCTCTTGTAACGTATCGTTTGCTACCTCTTGTATTTTGTTTGCTCTTGATACATGCACAACTCACTTTCTGTGAAGCGCTCTGACACCTTCGGGTAAAGTCCGCGCTATATAAAATTGCATAAATAAAAAAATAAAAAAAAACTTTCCAACACAAGCAACTGACCATTGAAGAGCAGACTAAGGTGGGCAGGTACACTAGGCGCCACGCCTCTGCTATGGTTACAACCATTGGCTACAAAGAAAGAATGGTCCTCACCACTCCCCCTTCGCACCAGCGCAGAATCCAAATATATCCGCCTGTGACAACCCGCTGGCGCGTGCCATCTCAGCAGACATGGCTCCGCCCTTCTCCCAAACCTGCGTGCAGTTAGCCCCGCCCCTTCTATCGGCAGGGTCCTCCCTCTAACTATCGTTCAACAAATGCTAGTTAGCACGCGGATAACATGAGGAGGGCAGGGGCGGGCAATTGAAGCGATACCATCGCTACCAAACACGCATGATGACGTTATAAACGGCGCCAGCCAATCAGAATGTAACGTCGCATAGAGCGAGTCACAGGGAGTCCAGAGCCGCCGTGCTTGCTACAGGGAGGCGGAGGAGGAGGGGGGCGGCGAGGAGCATTATGAAAGAACCGGGCCAGAGCACTTCCGGTGGGTGACGGCACCACTAATGCCTGCTCACACAGTACATATGTTGTAGTCACAGACCATCTGTCTTATACAGGGGATGGTGATACAAGCCAATCTGTTCACCCGGCATCAGGAGTTGTCTAACACCGCTCCCATAATGCATTGCAACCGGAAACGTAGCCATCTTTGAGTCTCTATTGACAATAACAAGGGTCCTGCAGCAGAGGGGAGCTGGTTGAGTGCAGGCAGTGGCAGGGTGTAATTGTAATGACTGATGTTATGGGGGGATAAGTGAACTAGACACAGTAGGCTGCCTTGGCCCCCACGGGCCCACCTTACGCTGAGTAGGCTGGTTATCTCTGTGTGTGTTCATGTTTCCCACAGGTCTCTCTACCCCGCACCCCCCAGTACCGGAGGTCCGGCCTGAGGCCAGCGGCGCCTCTAAGAAGAGGAAGCTCAACAACAATAGTGACAAGGAAGAGTGCGATCCCATCTCGTCTCCGCGACACACCGGATCCTCCGGTCCCCAGGCCAACCACATCCAGAAGCGGCTACGCTTTGAGGATTCGCTGGACTTTATCGGACTCGATGTGAAAATGGCAGAAGAGCCGTCTGTCGCCTCCTCTTCATGCGCCGCCCAGCAGCTGAAGAGCAAGAGCCTTCTCCTGTCCCCCGGCGGGCACCATGCCAATGGCCTCACCAAGTCCGCTACGGTCTCCAGCTTCGCCAGCAGCAAGCCTGGATCTGCCAAGAAGCTGGTGATAAAGAACTTCAAAGGTAAGACTGCTCCCAACAGGTGGATTGCCGGTCACTCACTTTTGAAGGGTGGCAGGTACACAGCAGTGCTGAGGTTTCAGTAGGTGATAAACGCAAACCTTGACAACTCGACCACACGCCTTTCATGACTTCAGCCTGTGAAAACAACTCATCACTAACAAGTACTTGCATTACAAATCTGCACTGGCAGACGTGCCGTGTGGTTTGATCAGAATGTAATTATAATACAAATGAAGTGGGGATTTTTATAATACCATTCTATAACATTTTCTCTTATGTTACTTCGCACATAATTAATTTAAAATACATTTTATCAATCGCTTAATTAACTTATTACTTTACATAAGCAACATGTAACAAAGGGTGAAAAACCATACATATTCTACCTACAGTGGTCAACTGTTAATGTGTTTACACCTTCTACGGTGCTTGTGCAGCAGAAGGAGCGCGCCTCATTTAAACTTGAAGGCTCGAAGATAATTTGAAGCACGGTGTGGTTTTATTTGAGTGAATGTGGAGTGGTGACTGATTATTAGCACTTTGTATAATGTTTTCTTGAGTTTAATGGGAAATGGAGACAAACTACTCTGTTGACGCAATCCTACATTCCACCCGCGCAGACATTCCCATTAATTAATTAATTGTGGGTTTCTAAAGCGCTAGAATCGACTCCCGAAGGAGTATCTCTGCGCTATAGACCGCTGGGGAACCCGTCCTGGCTTTCCCTGTGAGATGATCCCTACTGGGTATCTCCAAGGTGAAACCAGGCATCCCCGGCGTTTGTGGGGGGCCGTTGTGGAGATGAGGCAAGCTAATGCCCAGAGTTGCCGAGTGTGATCCCTGGTTAGAGTAGGCACCGAGGCGAGAATTATCGAGTCCGCTGACCCTGGTCCACGACCCTGCCGCGTTGGGAATTGAACCCTGGTCCCGGGCCGTCCTCTACTTCCGGGTCTGCCGCCTCTAACCAGTGAGCCACACCACTCCACCCTCTTACCCTTAAGTAGTGGAAAGCTATACATTGTCATTTAATGCAAACATAAGTTAATTGTATTTGTGTGCACGTTATGTGTTGGTGGTAGCTAGCACATAAGATTGTATTATCTTACCAATTGTTGAAACCGCGGTGGCATTTAAGCTTGACAGACATCTGAAGTAGATTCACTGACCATATCGGTATCTCGCATCTTTACTCACACAAGGCTCAAGGCCCATTGGACCATCTCAAACCGGAAGATTAAGATAACCTCCATACTATTGCATCTTTTATAAAACTGGATCAGTGGCCATGGCAGTACTTTCAAGATACTGCTGACATTGACCTCGCAGCGCATTGCTCTTTATGAAATAATCTTTGGAAAGATAAGCTATAACCTCGTTTCTGTAGTGGGGTGTGGAAAAGTGCCTCAGTTTGGATATTTGTTCATAAAGAACAAATTGTACTGCAATCATGCATGTATTGTTGTGGTGGATGTTGAAGACCTGGAGCCATATTATAATACTTTACTGGATGGAATTATAACAGAGTTCTTGGGTTATCTTTTATCATTGGGGCTGTGAATATTATTTTAGATACTGTATATAGCAGACCATTACATATGACCCATTTAACAATCTTTTTGATTTAAAAAAAAAAGTTATCAAGTTTTGTGTTTGCAATGAGTTCTTTGCTCTCAGTTGGGTTTATGGTATCCCCAGGGCTGTTCAAACGTACTCTACCTTAGAAAGCCTTGGGAAGATTTCATGGATACATGGTCTAGGTTGGTTGATGGAAAATACTGTTGGAACAAAATGTGACAAGAAAATACTAGAATTTATGAACAAGAGACTTGGCTATCTGGGTCCACGCTTACTTTTAATGGTTTCCTACAAAACTGTGCGAGGACCAATTTATTAAAAAAAAACTTTTTATTGCAATAACGCAAAAAAGTAGCATTACATTAGTGATACAGATTACAAAGGTGATTTTTGACCAGTTGTTTACAATATTTTCTTTTTGTTGTTTGATAAGGTATTACCTTTGCTAGGGTGCTAGAGCTCCCGACCGGCAGTACCGACATTCAGCTGATAAGGATCATGACCGAAGAAGGGAGTTCCTTGGATATTTACAATTTGTATGCTAGAGGGACAGGAGGCAGGAAGTCCAAGGTACTGGTTGCTCTAGATCAGTTGATTGACACCCAGCCAGTCGAGAATAATATACTAGTGGCAGGGGACCTAAATATGACCTTTGAGCCCCTCAAAGTAGACGACTGGCATGTAGGGGAGGAGGAGGAATCCCAGTGGGGGATTCCTAAGCTGGACCATGAACCAGTAAAGAAATGGTCAGACAGCATACTACAGTTCAATGCTTTGTGTTGCGAAAGAGGGCTCAGAGCACTCAATGGAAGAACGGTGAGTGATGCTCATGGAGCATTCACTTTTGATAACGGTCGCGCACAGAGCAGGATTGACTATGCTGTCTGTAGTATGGGTATCTGGCACCTGATCAAGGATATGAAGGTTGGGGATAGGCTGGAGAGTGACCATAATCCCTTATGTATCACATATTCCTTGTGGGGAGGAGATTCACAGGGGCTTAACGATTGTGTGGAGGCCCTCGGGGAGATCGTCCCCTCAAATAATATGAGACGGGTAAGATGGGCCCAAGTTATGATTAAAAGGGAAGTGCTCGAGGCCATCAGTGAGGAATTAGATAAAACTACTAAGGCAGTGGACGTTAGGCTGGGGGCTGGATTCAAGATTGCTAATCACTTGAAAGAAGTTACAAAGCTGCATGACAACTTCTTTGAATACGTAAAGGGACATTTCTACAGGGTAGCACCCAACCCAGTAGACAACAATAAGAGGCCCAAAAGGAAGGGTTGGTACAACGAGGCCTGTAGGTCAGCAAGATCTCTTATAGGTCTCGCTATTAAGAAAAGAGATCTGTCTGCTGTCAGGGAAGCAAGGCTGGAGTATAAGATCTGTATTCTGAGGGCTAAAAAGCAATGGGATGAGCAACACTGGCAAGACCTAAAAAGTGCCAGTGTGGCGAAGGATTCCAGACTTTTCTGGAACATAGTTAAGTGGGGTCTGGATGTTATCCGGAACCACCAACTAACTATGTAACCCAGAGTAGCTGGATAGAATACTTTGGCCCACAATATTCTTGCCGGCCTGAGGACAAGTCTGGAGATGCCCCAGCCATTATCTTTCATACAGCCCCTCCCTTTAATGTGAGAGACGTAGAGGTGACCCTCCACTCTATTTCACGGGGGAAGGCACCCGGACCCGACGGGGTCCCTGCTGATGTCTTCCTCTATGACAAAGCCTGATGGGGGAGTTATATAATGAAGATGGCCAACGCAGTGGCGCTAGGGGCTCCGGTCCCGAAGTCCTGGCAAGGGGCTGTTATAATTCCCGTTTACAAGAAGGGCGATAAAGCCCTGCCCGGGAATTATAGGCCTATTAGCCTAATAGACACAGTTCAAAAGGTGATAGGGAAATTGACCTTAGAGAAAATCCTGTCCCCGTTCCAAGCAGGCTTCCGCAGGTTAACCAGTACTATAGACCAGACATTCTGTTTTACTTTACTACATTGGAAGACGGTCCTGCTCGGAAAAGGCAGCCTTTATGCTGCATTCATAGATCTGCGAGCTGCATTTGACCTGGTACCTCGGTCAAAGCTGTGGGAAGTCTTAAGTCAGATGGGTATGCCACTGGAAATTTTATCCCTTGTAATGAGACTGCACGAGGGAAACCATGCCAAAATCCAGTGGGGGGGACATGGGCAAGTTACCAACGATTTTCCTGTCGAGCGTGGTGTGCGCCAAGGGTGCGCTATGGCACCCACGCTCTTCTCTTTGTACATCAATGGGGTGGTTGAACGTATACTGACAGGAGATGTAGATGCCCCGTCACTAGCTGGAGTGAAGATCCCGATCTTATTATTTGCGGACGACACGCTCATCGTCTCTAAAACCCCCAGTGGACTGCAGCGAGCCCTAAAGATTTTTGAGGGATTTTGCACTGACCGTGGGCTAGAAGACAACGTTACCAAGACAAACTTAATGGCTTTTAACCCGCACCATAGCTTTAAAGGGAATCTTTTTATGGAGGGTGAAAAAGTGGGAAAGGTATCGGATTTTGTCTATTTGGGCATCCACATAGCAAAGGGAGCTAACTGGAGAAAACATATAGAAATGGCGGCTCTCAAATTCCGCCAAAACACAGGATCCATAGCTGTGGAGCACAGAAAATCCCTGACAAAGCCGATCCAGCCAGTACTCCAAGTGTATGAGGCAAAAGCAATCAGTTCGGCTCTCTACGGTGCCGAAATATGGGGCTATGACAACTTAGGGTCACTTACACTTGTTGAAAATAAATTCTTGCGTAATCTTATTGGCGTCCCTAAGAGCACTCCAACGACACCACTGTGCTATGAACTGGGCAAGAAAGCAGTTTCGGACATGGCCAGATTGAGACCAATATTATACTGGCGTCGCATCTGGGCCACGCCGGAGCTAGCGCAATACGCCCAGGGTTTTTTAGACGTAATTAAAACAGATACATTTCGTAAGATAAACTGGCTAAAAGAACTGTTTAAAGTTTTATCTAAAATGGGCTTGAAGGGACTATGGGAGAATCCCGAGCTAGCCCAGTTCCCCTCTAAAGAAGATCTAAAAGCTAGGTACTGGGAAATGGTTGCTTACCAGAAATGGAATGACGCCGCCCCTTCATCTATGGAGGGTAGATATCTGGAAGTGAAAGCCCTTCCCAGGTTGGAGCCCTATTGGGACGAGATCACAAAGCCTGGGGACCGGAAACTCTATTTCCAGCTTAGAGTAGGGTCACTCCCAGTAAGATTATCGGGCAGATGGGCTGAAGCCAATTCTTGTGTTTGCCCGGCCTGTAAAAATGTTGTAGAAACCATTGCTCACATTCTCTTTATCTGTAGGGCTTATTCAACCCCCGTCGTGTTTGGCTAAAAGCAATGTGCAAAAGGCTAGGCACAAGGGATAACAAGGTTGCACTAAGAATAATTTGCACTAGCACCTTGCCGGTCATTTCAGTTGCGGCTGCAAAATTTCTTGGGTGGGCTTGGGCGATTAGAAGGAAATTTTTACTATGAATGTGATTTTACAGATTCTTTTGATGTTTTTAATTCGTTTGTGAAAATGCTTTGAATATGGAATTTTACTGGAGTTTGTAAACCTGTTTTAGTACAAAACCAAAATGTTTTAAAACGTTTTAAAAGGTTTTATTGTGGTTTTATGAGTTTTACCTCGAATAAAGCAAATTTGACTTTGTATTACCTTACAGATATCTTACTCCGCTCACATCCCCCAGAAACCCCACCATGGAGCCCAGATTTTCCCCCATTTTTTTAGGACATCCCCTACTTTGGTATATTGTACAGTCTGCTAGCCAGCACCAGTCCATGTCCGTCTGCCAGACCCTTACTTGTGGGAGTTCCCTTGCCACCCAGCACCTGGTCAAGTTACGCTTAGCCGTGACCACACCAACCAGCGCCAGCCATATTTTGGTGTATCTAGGCCAGTCCTCTTGCCCAGTTATCCATAGTAGGAACCTTTATGGCTTCATAGGGATAGTCAGCCCAGTTACCTGCGACATAGTGTCTCTGACTCTGCCCTAATAGTTTCTTGACACTCCCAAATAAGATGATAGAATGTGCCCTCCGCCGCACCCTCTATGGCATAGTGCCGAGTCTGCCTTGCCTAGTCGGTGCAACAGTCCCCGGGAACAGTATACTCTATGTAGGACCTTCAGTTGAATTAAGCGGAAACAAGAGCTTATGGCAACTTCCCGAGGGCTGTAGAGGGCCTCCACCCAAACTGAACCCCCCTTTGTGCCTATGTCCACATCCACGCGGATCGCAATGATCCCATGGAGTACGGTGCATTATTCATTTGTTTTTATACATATTTAGAGAGCCTGCTTTACTAGGGGATCTGTCAACAGTCTGTCCTTTAGAGGGTACGCTTCCGCCAGTTTTCCCCCTTCCTTGATGTGTCTCCATTACGAGTGGCTCAGCTGCAGGTAGTGCAGTCACTCTCCCGGGCCCATCTCACATTCTTGTTGGAGGAACCTGAAATGTCACGAAGGCCCGGCCTCTCCAGATATCTCGAAATTTTTCCAGCCCCAGTAGTTCCCATTTGGTAAAGCCCCTTACCTTGCTCACCTCCGCAAGTTGGTCCCCTGTCCACAGGGGGGTCCTCTCTGTTAGTCTGTCTTTCTAGACCAGTTATTTCACCCCATCCTACCATATTTTGGTCACTTTGTGTCGGCAGGTCCATGTGTCCCTTTTTACTGTAAAGCAGGGTGCCATACCCCGGTTTCCCATATTCAATCTGTCTACGCCATATGCCAGCTACATCCGATCACCAAACGCCCAGACATTGACCACGACCAGCTGAGATTCCCAATAGTATCATTTCACATCTGGGATCGCCATTCCCCATCATAGGACCTTTTGCAGTTTAGGGAGCACTATTCGTGATGCCTCTCCATTCCACAGCAAGGAGTGCAGTTCCTCCTCTATTAAGTGGAAGAATTGCATCGGAATCCAGTATAGGGCATTCTGCAAGGCATACATCTGCAGTGGGAGTGTAATCATTTTGAATTGTGCCGCTCGGCCCATCAAGTTCAGCGGCAGTACCTTCCTTCTCTGGGCATCCCGACGAAATCTGGTCAGCTGGGCCAACAGGTTCTTGTCATAAAAACTTTGCGGATTTCTCGTTATTTGTATCCCCAGATACTTGAACCCCGCTAACTCCACAGGTACTCCGCATCTGGAGGTTAATTGCGGGACGCCCCCTGCCAACGGGAACAGTAAGGACTTCTCTCAATTAATGCGATAGCCAGCGAAATCGCCAAAAATGCGAAATATTTGCAGAATTCTGTCTACTGAATGTCACAGATGCTGTACATATAGCAGGATATCTTCCGCATATAGGGATATACGGTCTTCACACTCATCACCTATTGGGATAACCCATATTAGTGGGTTTTGACGGATCCACGCACCAACGGCCCAGAGCAAATAAAATCAAGGATAGAGGACATCCCTGCCTTGTCCCTTTCTGCAGGGGGAATTCTCTGGGAGGCCCAATTTAAAGACTCCTGACGTCTGACGGGAGGCCTATTGACATTGGTTTCTACAAAAATTGTCAAACAAATCACAAGTGTATAAACAAAATGTGAATGGCTGTTAGCAACTCTATTATATCTTGATCCCAATACTGTTAATTATGATCTAGTATTGGTAGTAAATGTATATGTGATTGGGCTCTCAAGCAACAAAATAAAGAATAGGTTCCATGGTTCCATGACTGTATCTCTCATCTGTGTGCCATTCATGCCCGATCATGGGTGATTTTTAAATGCGCTTACATCCTGCAAGTCCTGAAATAGATCTGGCAGATATGCCCGGAAACCTCCAATATACAGTCTGTACAATTTCCTAGTTGTGTAGTGTGGAAAGTGGCTAATACGATTCAACAGGTTCTAGCCAAATTGGGTTTTATCTGTTTAAATGGGAGATCTCCAGGCGATATGCAAGCCAGTAAAATTTTCCCAATGAACAATTTGCAAGGGTCCGTGGCTGTCTTTATTCAGATATGGCTCTATGAACTTTTTAACAATTTTAAGATTCTGCCAGTCGAAGGAATTGATTACTGGCCCTATACATGGGGTTACAATTTGGATTCCTGGTGGTTTCATTACAGAGTAAGGCACAATTCCAGCAAAAACATACCAAATGACATCATGCATGGGCTGCTTTGGTTCTGAATGTCAAAATGTAAAAAACAGAAACAATTAAGGAAAGCAATGGAATTTAAAGGGGGTGGGGGGCAGGAATAAATCCTGAAAGGGAAGCCAGTATTCATAAAATACAAGCAGAGTGTGGTAAATTAATTAAGGAAAAGGAGGGGAAGTATCACAGAACAATTTGAGATAGGATGTTGTCTGTAGTAGCGTCAAAAGACATGGATACATTGTGGGAGCCGGTGCAGGAAGGAGGGAATAAAAGTAAAAAAAACCTCTGAATTTCAAAATCTTGGAAGAAGCCTGGATTGACTATCGACTGAAGCTGTATTCAGTAAAAAGCAAGGTAGTATTTGGAGACTGGGTGGGCCCGGATGAGGATTTGCTATATTATACATTTCTGTCTGCAATAAGATAAAGACAATAACTGGTATAAATCTTACTAGAGCTGCAGATGTGGACAATATTCCAGCAATAGTACTCAACTTAAATCACGATTGATCGGCCAGCTTTTTGCATATTTCCTTTGTTAGCTTCTTGAAGAAAAGGAAATACTCAGAGAGTTGGGAGTCATTATTAAATGTGTAAATTATTAAACCAATTTATTTAAAAAAGTGACGCATTTAACCCCCCAAACTATTGCAAGATCGGGTTAATTGATGCTGGGACAAAGTTATATGCCAAACAGATACTCCTGTATTTAAAGAATTGTACTGAGGATAACACCTTAATCACTATCGAGCAAGGTTGATTTAAGGGCAAACATTCTTCTATTGATCACTGCTTTAGTCTTTGGGCCAAAAAGCAATTGAAACAAGAGGGAACTTGTTCTGCTGTTTCGTAGTCTTTTGTTCCGCTATTAATCTGGTTAATAGGAACATACTTGGCAAAAAATGGCCGGGATGGGTATGCCTAAGTGTCCTCTTACAATACTGAAATAACTATATCATGGAAATTGGGAACAGAGCGGAGCTAGATTTTAAATGATCTCTCTGAAGGAATATCAGTATAAATAATGACCTCCTGCAGGATTGTGTTCTGGTCCCTATGCCAATTGCACTGTACTTGGCCGATCTCCCCGCTTGTTTAAGCATGTCATCACCCCCCCCCCCCCCCAAGGATGAGTGGTTGCCATATACCTTGTCTATTATATGCTGATGTCTGTGTTGTCCTATATGTGACCCAGGTGGGTCTCTGTAGGAATGTTGGACGTCTCTAATAATTATTGCAAGGCAAATTATTTCATAATAAAGGGTGACAAAAACTGAGCTGAGGAACCTTTACATACACATTTCTGGGAATGACGTTTTCACATAACTTGCATTGGAACGCTCATTTAAACTGCTTAAAAGTTGGAGCATGTACTTCTGGGAGGTTTGAAGGAGTTTGTCAGAGAATTCTGCTGCCCTTCCTCCTCCCTGGTGATTGCAGCCTTCAAAATTATAGTATCTACTCAATTGTTGTTAGGCACAGAGGTCCTAAGTCTAGTTGCGAGGCATGACTGGAATAAAATGGAAGGAAGATGCTTACAAAATCTTTTAGGCCTTCCACCATCGTCCGGTTTACAGGCCTTTCGTTTAGAACTTGGCTTAACCTTGTGGAATCATATTTCCACTATTATCACATTTCGATTTTGGCTGAGATTGCAAGCATGTTAAATAGATTTCCCAATTTTGCATGAATGAAATCTTCTATAGTGAATTGCGGAGGGGAAGAGATACGAGATATTGGTTAAAGGATGTGGCCTCCTCGTTCAATCTAGATAATTTCAGTAGTGAGGTATCTAAATTACAGTAAAAACTAAGCTGATGGAAAAAGCCGCTACGAAGTCCAGAGATAAGGATTTGAGTTGCTTCAATACGAAAAGCTCGGCTCTGCACTTACTAAAATTCACTAAATTCTTGGCAGGAAACAACACACTTTCTGTATCGCTTAGAAATTTCAAACCCAATCTGGCCTACAGAGATTTTAAAGTTTTGAGTGGGGTTAAATCCTGGCTTCTCTTCCTCCCTGTGATGTGGGGATTGATGGATGCAGAACATTTCTGTGAGTGTGGGTTAAATGCTAAATGTTCCAGTATGCATATTTTAATTGTAATTATTTTTTAAATGTTATGCTGCAGTATATAAAGCTATTGTATTACATGTGGTTTTTAGACATTTCTAATACAATTGTAAGAATTTTGGAAGATTTTTAGAAGATGTAAGCAAGTGAAATCAATAGGGGGGCAGGAATGGTTTACATTAAGAAGAACTGCTTATTTCGCCAGTATTTGGGTGTTTGATAAATGTATTTTATGAGTAATTTTTAGTAGGTCGTTATATATTTATAATTCCTGTGTAGAATTACATATGCGTATTTTCATTGTTTTTAGTCCTTGATCTACTGTACATAAGAAGTTGCTGTATGTCAGATACATTTTGGTTAACCTGACTACGATCCAAATAAACGTGATATTTTTCTTTCTCTCGGTCTGTCCAACTTAAAACGAGGTGAATGTTCATCTCTTTAAAGATTAAATGATGACAAAGTAAATATTAATTTCTGCTCCCAGAACTCTGTTTCCCATCCAATTAAATGTTTATCTCTCATTTTCGTCTCTATCAATTATTTTGACCCCGTAAGGTATCTTGCAGTCATTATTTCTGTTTATGCTACACAAATACATACATAATACAAGTTTTACGGAATTGCTTCTAATCAGAGATCTTAAACAGGTGTTTGCAAAACCATATTCTGTGAAGTTCTCTGCACTGATGTTGGAAGTGCTCATTGGAATTGGCAAATACTAATTATTCTTTTTGTCTTAGTAACTGGGAGATAACGTTGAGGCTGTTCGCAGGGATACAGCAATAGTCTACTGCTAAGTGTCTGGTTTTAAACCTTGCTTGTCTTTATTCTTGTAGCACTTTCTGACGTAAAAGTTGATTGTGATAAACATGTAATGAGCACATTTTTCAGTATAGATCGTTCCTGCAGGTACACTAATCTAAGCTGGTAACTGTCATTAATGAAAAGTATGTCTGCTTTTTTTCAATAAAGAGTTAAGATCATCACTTGTTTTTCACATGCCGAGTGAACCCATTGGTCAATACACCCTTAAGGAGGGTAACTGGTTCTGTTCACCACAGTGCAGAAAGTGATACATTCTGATATGATGTCAGAGTGCTATTCAAAATGCTAAGGCTAATAACAGTCTTGTTTTTTAAGTAGTTCTCTTCTGTGGTCTCCTTGGCCTGCACCCTCCATTACAATGCAATTTTGCTTCCTGGCACATCTGATGTTAACTTCAATCGACCACGAATAAGCTTAACGTTAAGTTTATTTATACTTGTCAGAATAAAAAAGCTACCCACTATCTATTTTGGAAGCAAAAACAATGGTATACTGTGTAACGTGCTCTTTATACAGAGGTTTTGCAGGGATTTAAAAGACTGGCAACTGGCTCGTAATGTATTATTTAAAGGCATGAAAACATTAAAACTCATTATGGGTTAGCACAGGGTAAAATCTGGTAAAAACAGATGATTTGTTGAACATTGAAAGAGGTGTGTCTTATTGTGTTTTCGATGTTTACTTTGCTTTTGCTGCCCCATCTCAGTTCTCCCTCTGCTGGAATACCACAAATAATTGTTTGTAAAACTTACATCTGTAGCAAATGTTCATGCATAAAACTGCCTTTTAATGCTTAAATAAGGAATGACCCCCTGGTAGGTTGGGGTTACAGGGGCATGGACAAATATCCATAGAAACAACAACCCAGATTCAATTTTTCTTCTGATAATACATCTCAAAAATATACATACAGACGTACGGCTCGGAGTGACTTTGTTTCCTTTTATTCTTTCAACACATGATTAGGCAAAATACTTGATATATTTTGTATGTAAGACATTTGTACATCCCTATAATCGGGCATTACATCCCGAATGTTTCAAACATAAGTCTCTTGAGAAACAGAAATTATATTTATATGTATTAAAAAACAAACAAACTCATCCTCTCACACACATACCACATGCTCACTCATTCCTCCAATCAAACACTCCTCTTCATACGTTTTTCCTGTTGACTAAAAGGGTCTTTGTACTGTCTCAATATCGCTATTAATATATACATTGATATTGTACAACTATAGACCGTATTCATTTTATAAGTTTCATATTTTCCTTTTTAGACATGATACAATTCTGTTCATCCAATTCTTTTTTACTGTGGTGTATTGCAATAATATCAACACGTATTTCTGCGTGAAACGCCTTCATCAGGTCCGCCATATTTTTATAGAGCTCACTATAGTCGAGTGACCAGTTAGAAATGTAATATGTTACTAAAAGGTTTTGTAATTTAAAAAGCTTAATTATTAGTTTCAGTATGCTCCATGGAATTCTTGGCCAGACAAAAGTAATATTGCTGCCTGCTTTCCTACTCACATGTTCATCAAGAGGGAAAGACAGTCAGTCAATCGTGATCTGAAATGGAATACCTTGTATTTGATGGCTTTGACCCCTTAATATCGTCACTGCCACCGTGATCAATCTTTCCGTCAGTTTGCAACAAGCAAATCAAGTGTATGTATTTGTGTTATGCATTAGCTGAAGTAGAATTGAACGGTAGACCGGAGTTGTTGTCTCTTTTACATCTTTGTGTCTTTTTGTTCCACCCTCTACCTCTCTCTGTCTCACACGAACGGCCTCCAGAGCCTCCTTTCGATTTGTGCCTATTTTAGCCTCATTGTGGGATGGTTCTGCCTCATTATGTCACATTTTGCTAAATGTGTAATCCTTCTACCTCATTAATGATGTGCCTCGTTGTGGATTCCGTCGTAATTATTAGTCTTTCCCTAGAATGGCTTCTAAATCGGTATAGACTTTTTTTCATTCTTTAGCCCCTCCTCTTTCCTGTGCCCACCAGACTGTCTCATTAGTTTGCCTCACTGTTCCCTCCTTTGGCCCTCTTTACATCACCCCTCATTATAATATCATACCTCCCAGGTGCCCTTCCCACCTTTCAGCTTACATCCCTTTTTGTAGCACTACTTATTGGGATTAGGCGCACATACACTCAATGAGTAGGGCATCAAAGCTCATTCTTCTCTTTGGCACCCTTTTGCCATGTTGCCCTTTTCTTCTGATTCAGCATTTCCGTTCAAACACACACACAACACCACACACACAACACCACACACACACAACACCACACACACACAACACCACACACACACAACACCACACACACACAACACCACACACACACAACACCACACACACACAACACCACACACACACAACACCACACACACACAACACCACACACACAACACCACACACACACACAACACCACACACACAACACCACACACAACACCACACACACAACACCACACACAACACCACACACAACACCACACACACAACACCACACACACAACACCACACACACAACACCACACACAACACCACACACAACACACAACACCACACACAACACCACACACAACACCACACACAACACCACACACACCACCACACACACCACCACACACACCACCACACACACCACCACACACACCACCACACACACCACCACACACACCACCACACACACCACCACACACACCACCACACACACCACCACACACACACACACAACACCACCACACACACCACCACACACACCACCACACACACCACCACACACCACACACACACACCACACACACCACACACAACACCACACACACACCACACACAACACCACACACACCACCACACACACCACCACACACACCACCACACACACCACCACACACACCACCACACACACACACCACACCACACAACACCACACACACCACACCACACCCACACAACACAACACCACACACACACCACACCACACAACACCACACACACCACACCACACCACACCACACAACACCACACACACACCACACACCACACACACACCACACACACAACACCACACACAACACCACACACACCACACACACAACACCACACACACAACACCACACACACACCACACACACAACACCACACACACACACACAACACCACACACACAACACCACACCACACACAACACAACACCACACACAACACCACACACACAACACCCCCCCCCCCACACACACACACAACACCACACACACACACACACACACAACACCACACACACAACACCACACACAACACCACACACAACACCACACACAACACCACACACACCACCACACACACCACCACACACACCACCACACACACCACCACACACACCACCACACACACAACACCACACACACACAACACCACACACACAACACCACACACAACACCACACACAACACCACACACAACACCACACACAACACCACACACAACACCACACACAACACCACACACAACACCACACACAACACCACACACAACACCACACACAACACCACACACAACACCACACACAACACCACACACACACACACACAATACCCCCCCGCCCCCACACACACACACCACCACACACACCACACACACCACCTCACACACACACACACCACACACAACACCACACACACACACACACAACACCACACACACCACACACAACACCACACACACACACACAACACCACACACACCACCACACA
>NC_136063.1:2050580875-2050670875 GCF_964261635.1 Lissotriton helveticus | reverse complement strand
ACACAACACCACACACACACACACAACACCACACACACACACACACAACACCACACACACAACACCACACACACACACACAACACCACACACACACACACAACACCACACACACACACACAACACCACACACACACACACACAACACCACACACACAACACCACACACACACACACAACACCACACACACACACACAACACCACACACACACACACACAACACCACACACACAACACCACACACACAACACCACACACACAACACCACACACACAACACCACACACACAACACCACACACACAACACCACACACACAACACCACACACACAACACCACACACACAACACCACACACACAACACCACACACACAACACCACACACACAACACCACACACAACACCACACACACAACACCACACACAACACCACACACAACACCACACACAACACCACACACAACACCACACACAACACCACACACAACACCACACACACACACAACACCACACACAACACCTCACACACACAACACCACACACAACACCTCACACACACAACACCACACACACACAACACACAACACCACACACACACACAACACCACACACACACACACACAACACCACACACACAACACCACACACAACACCACACACAACACCACACACAACACCACACACAACACCACACACAACACCACACACAACACCACACACAACACCACACACAACACCACACACAACACCACACACAACACCACACACAACACCACACACAACACCACACACAACACCACACACACACACACCACACACACAACACCTCACACACACAACACCACACACACACAACACACAACACCACACACACACACACCACACACACACACACAAAACACCACACACACACACCACACACAACACCACACAACACCACACACACACACACAACACCACACACACACACACAACACCACACACACACACACACCACACACACACACACCACACACACACCACACACAACACCACACACACACACACCACACACACACACACACACACAACACCACACACACACAACACCACACACAACACCACACACACACACACCACACACACACACACACACACACACACAACACCACACACACACACAACACCACACACACACACACAACCACACACACACAACCACACCGTCTGTGCACACTTTCACCAGGCACAGACACCATCAGTCGTAAGTGCATGCTTTCACCCGGCACAAACAACAACAGCCGTCAGTGGACGCTTCCACCAGAGGCACACCACCAGGCGTCAGTGCATGCTTTCACCAGTCACAGACACCCGCCGTCAGTGCACGCTTCCACTGGGCTCCCACACACCACCAACCGTCAGTGCATGCTTTCACCAGGCACCCACACACCACCAGCCGTCAGTGCACGTTTTCACCAGGCACACACCACCAGCTGTCAGTGCACGCTTTCACCAGGCACACACACCACCAGCCGGCAGTGCACACTTCCACCAGGCACACACACCACCAGCCATCCGTGCACAATTTCTACAGGCACACACACCACCAGCCATCCGTGCACACATCAATTGTTAACGCATCTACAATTAACTATTGTAGCAAACGCAGCATGGCACACTTTACCTGTAAACATATTCATCTAAAGAGCAGCATGACACCATTACTACAAAAATAAATGCACATTTTTGGCCTACAATTTATAGACTTTTGTTGCAATTGGTGTTGCAATATTTAGCTATGCCAATAGTTCAAACCTAATTAATGCGAGACCTATTGCATTGCAAATGGTTGTTTTCATGTGGGTTTAACTTTAGTGGACACACATTTAACTTCGATATTTACCCTTGCTGCTGTCTGCCCAAGCCATGCCTCGAAAAACCATTAAAATGTTACTAGACCTCCAGGTCTAGTAATTTGAATAGCAAAACACACAAGATGATGGAAGGAATGTTGCACATTGGCAAAACATTTACCCCCAGTCACAGATCTGGGTTTAATCCATTGTTGATTTGCTCACCACGCCACCCCAGTACAGACATGGCCATATGCAAATCAGTCTTGACCCTTTGCCTCATGGGAACAGTCCAGCCCGAACAGCCAAGCCATGTCTTCCCTGGAGTGGAATCAAGCATCCTAGGACCGGTTTCTGTCTATCAGCCGTCATCAGCTTGACACCAGTGGCGTAGTGAGCACGGGACCCACATTCTGCCCGAACTGCCAAGCACGGGACCCACGTCTGGGAATACCTTGTTCACTACGCCACTGGAGTCAAGCTATCCCGGCTGATGACGGCTGAAGACATGGCTTGGACATTTTCCATTGAAGTTATATCAAACGTTCCCCCTAACATGCAGTTTTACTGGTAAAACTATACAGCGTACAAATAATGGTTGGAAATCTAGCTTTAGCAAAAAGATGTATTATTTGCACATCATCAACTAAAGTATTCGGATTTGTTTTCATCCTATAAAAATATTTTTTTCACCTCACAGAAATACAAAACATGCCTTCTAATTACTGAAGTATATTTAGAAATGTTTGTCCCGTTTGCTGCTTTTTTTTTTTTGTTTTTTTTAATATGCTTTTAATTGCGAAAATATAAAGTAGGTACAAAGTACAATGATATCCAGATCGCGTATGCGAACAAATTAACAACATGCTGTCACCAGGAAATCACACAGCCAAATAGGGCCCACATCCCTGAGGCTGGGTGGCGTAGAAACAAGCATGTAGTGAGGATAAGAAAGATGCATTTGCGCCTTAAGGATCCAAAATTATCAGTACATTTGCTAATTTTCTTATTCTATATGCTTATCGCGTATAGCATTACAACGACAATCAGAAACCAAGAAAAAAAAAACACAGCAAAAAGGCATCAACAGTACAATGTCAAGGAAGTGAGACATAAATGTGGGGCCCAGCTAGGCACGGACATTATAAAGCGATCTGGACCTATGGGGATCGCAGCTAATATACAATCAGAGAATTTAAGGAGACCCGGCGTGGGTACAATGGGCTCCTACACCAAATCAAGACTCCCCATTCCGGGACCCTCCTCAGCACAATCAGACTCCGAATCCAGGACCAACAAGAGTTGCAAGAATTTATAAGACAGCCCCTTCTTCCTGGGCTTGGGTACTAGCGCCAGGAGACAATGGAGCGGGTCCAAAAGGATCTTGATATGCGTGGCCCGAGCAATGCGGGGCACTACCTCCCTCCAAAATTCCTGAACCGGAGGGCAGACCCATGCCAGATGCAGAAAGCCCGCTCTCTGCGCGCCACACCGCGGGCAATTGTGGCGTCTATCCGCCGAGATGCGATGCAAAGAGACAGGGGTCATATAGGTTCGGTGGGTAATGTTAAAATGTATGAGTTTAAAACGCGCATTACAGGAGACCTTGTGGGTCAAGAGCCCGATCCGCTTCCGCTGGTCCGGCTCTAGCGCCACCCCCAGGTCCGTCTCCCAAGCCGGCACCGATGGGGGGGGGTCGAGTCTCGGCGCATGGCCGAGTAGAGATGGGAAATCAAACGTCTGCCGCGCCCACAGGACAATATGACGTCAAGGGTATGCGTGAGCGGAGGGGCCTCCGGATACTGGGGCCATGTCGCCTTGGCCACATCTCGAAGGCTCCGATAGTGGAGGTATTGCCCCCCTCCCAAGTCAAATGACTCCCTGGCTCGCTCAAAGGATAGGAAGGAGTCGTCTGGGTAGAGATCCGCTAGTGTCTCACATCCACCAGCGCGCCACTCCCGGTAGGACATAGTCTCTTCCAACCGGAGTACCGGGGCCAAGATCCATATCGGAAGGTCTCATGAAACGGCGCTCGCCTCAACACTCTTTCAACAAACCGCTGCCAGACGGCGGCCGTATGGCGCACCACATACGGTAGAGTGTCATCAGCGCCGCAGCCCTGCATCAAGGCCTCACGTAGGACCCGTTTGGTGACCGTACCAGTCAACAATTGCAGTTCCCAGTTGTTCTCTTCCGCAAACCACCTCGCCGCAGGCAGGAGTTGCGCCGCGAAGTAATATAGTTCGAATCTCGGGGCCTCAAGGCCTCCTTCCTACCAGCAGCGCACTACTGTGCGTAGAGCCACTCTGCTGCGCCTACCCGCCCAGAGCAGGAGGCGAGGAGCGAGTCCAAAGTGCGAAACACTAGGGGAGGCAAAGGACATAGGGTGTTCTGTAAGACATATAGGATCCTAGGAAGCATCACCATCTTGGCAACCGCCAGCCGTCCCATGAGAGAGAGAGGTAGCGTGTTCCAGAAGGTGACAGATTTACGGAGGGCTATGAGCACCCTGTCAACGTTATGAATCAGCAGGGCCTCATCGGATGTGGCCACCTGTATACCAAGATAGCGGAATGCCTCGTGCTCACAACGGAAGCCCAGGTAGGGCCTATCCGTGCCCGGGTCTGGGACACAGCCCGTCAGCGGGAAAACCAGGGATTTTTTTAAGATTAATTCGCAACCCAGAGGCCGCCCCAAAGCGGTCCAGGATCCGCATCAAGTCGGGGAGGGCTTCAGAGGGGGAGGTAAGATAAAAGAGTGCATCATCTGCGTACAGAGATATCACATTAGAAGTATCACCCACGGCTATCCCCCAACGCTGTAATTCAGCGCGGGCAGAGACGGCAAGGGGCTCAAACGCAAGCGCGAAGAGGAGCGGGGAGAGGGGACAGCCCTGCCGGGTACCCCTCCCCAGCAGCCATTCCTCCGACCGGGCCGACCCCAACCGCACCCTGGCCCGGGGCGCGCTGTAGAGCACCCGGATCCAGGCACGAAATTCAGGGCCAAACCCGGTGCGCTGGAGCACCTGCATCAAATATCCCCAGTGTACTGTGTCAAAAGCTTTAGCTAAATCGATCGACACCAATACATGAGGGCCCTCTCGTCCTCTTACCTCGTGCAGGATATGGTTCAGGCGGCGCAGATTCATCGCCGTATTACGACCCGGGATAAATCCGAACTGGTCGGAGTGTATCAGTCGGGTCATATGTGGAGCAAGGCGGGTGGCCAATAACTTGGTGAGGATTTTCGCGTCTGTATTAATCAAGGTAATAGGGCGGTACGCCGCGGGGTCAGCACTATCACCGCCCGGCTTCAAAATCATGCACTCCTCTCCCTGATTCATGGTGGGCGGAAGGGCGCCCCTTTGCAGGGCCTCCCCATAGACCTGCAACAAGAGGGGAGCCAGGACGTGTCCGAAGGAATGGTAGAACTCTGCCGGGTAACCGTCCCCACCAGGGGCCTTGGCACGGGGGAGGGCGGCTATCGCCGCTGTAATCTCACCCAGTGTCAATTTCGCGTCCAGTTCTTTTGCCGCCGCTTCCGGCAAGGTCTGGAGGTCCAGGACCTCAAGATACGAGTGATAGGCATCTACCGCAACCAACGGGTCTACCTCATACACCGTCTGGAGATGGTTACGGAGGACCTCGAGGATATCAGATTCAGCATGGACCATAACACCAGACGGGTCGCGCAAGGCAACTATCCTTTCCGGTGCAAACTCACGGCGAAGTATCCAAGCCAGCAGGCGGCCAGATTTATCGCCCTCGCGGTGAAGACGTTGCCGGTACTGGCCCAGAGTAAATTTCCGGATCAGAGCGGGACTGGGTGCACCTAAGTTCAGCCTCTGCATCTTGCAACTCGGACAGTAATTGTTTCCTGACCCCATAAGTGAGGCCCATACATGCTCCGCGCACAACCGCCTTCAGTGCATCCCACTTAGTAGAATAGGGCAGCTCGTCACCCCCCCCAGTTCAGATCCACATAGTCCGATAGTGATGTCGCCACATGATTCTTGCCCACCTGATCCTGGAGGAGGTCCGCGGGCATTCTCCACGTGCGGGGGCGTGTAACTCGATCAGGCCACTGCGCCACGCACATCACAGGAGTATGGTCCGATAAATAGCGGGCCTGATGGGTAACCGTCAAGGTGAGAGACGGAGTGAAGTTAGCTGCAAGAACGCTGTCCAATCTGCTATGGGTGCCGTGTGTCGGGGTGTAGCATGTGTGGAGCTTCTGAGTGGGATGACAAGCCCGCCACACATCCAGCGCCCCAAAATTGTGCATCACGTCCCGCAAACGCGCCGTCATACGGGGCTTAGTGCCCGACCGGGGCGGATGGCGGTCCAACTCAGGGTGCAATATGCAATCGAAGTCCCCAAACCAAAGGAGGGGAGCATCCAAACTAGGGGCCACAAGACCTTGGATCCAAGAGAAAAATGCCGGATCATCGATGTTGGGGGCATAGGTGTTAAGCAGCAGGAGTTCCTTATCATCCAACCTAAGTCTCACCAATAGGTATCTACCCTCCACATCCGCGTCAACATACTGAACAGCGCAAGGAATCCCCGGTGCCACCCTGATGAGGACCCCCTAGCATATATAGAGAAGGAGGAGTGGAAGACCTGGCCCCTCCACTTCCTAGACAGGCGCTGCGCTCCGTCGTAGTCTAAGTGGGTCTCCTGTAGACAAGCAACTGAAATCCCATGCCGTTTAAGAAAAGTAAGGACTCTGTGTCTCTTAGTGCAAGTACCCAACCCACGCACATTCCACGTTAAAAATTTAAATCCCATGTCCAACTATCACGCCCACACGGGCCACAGTAGAAGTACAACATGACCCGCCCCCATCCGGACCCCACAGAAGTCAGAGTGAAAGGATGAGCTCCACGAGGGAACCCTCCACAAATCGGATTCAACATATACATGATGCCAACAACAACTTCAGCGCAAACTCCAACCCACCCTCCAGCAACCCCAACACCCGAAACAGTCGCAAAAACAGGTTCCCCACCCCCTCCCACGAGCGAAAGGATAGCAACAAAGAAAAACGCCACCCCGCCCTTCCCCTGCCAGTGCCAGGACGTACACAGCCACCCCATACAATCCATGCAACACACACACACACACACTTCAAGTCAACCCCACCCACCCTCCCTCCCAGCTCCCCGAAAAGTCCAAGGACCCTAAGATAGAACCTGGGCATGCCCATCCATCCCCATTTGCATGTCAGGCAAGTAGTCATTCAAGGCAAAAGTTGGCCCCGTTCTCCCCCACCGCCACATACGCCAAAAGGGCTCAAGGCCACCATCACAGTCTATACATCCCAAGTTCTCAGTAATAGCGAGGAGTTGCGGTAGCTTACCAAAGTGTCAATATGAGGTCTCACAAGCGGCGAATCTCCACAAACATAGGAACATGTACATCAAGTCAACAAGTCATTCCAGTCTTGGCTCAGGGAGGGCCGTCTCCGGGACCACCGGGATCATAGCGTCCGTGGCCAGCGGTGTTACCTGTAGAGTGTTTGGAACCAAGACCTCACCAGAGGGAGAGCCCCCGGGCGATCCCGGCTCCGCTCTCAGGGGCGATACCTCCATCCAAATAGCACCATCTGCCCCCACTGTAGGGCGGCTCCCAGGAGATCCACGGGATCCAGATCGGCGTCTTCCCCTCCCTCGGCGGCGTCTTTGTGGTCTGGTCCCCCAAGTCTCACGGGGGCCACCTCGCTCACCCGGGGGCAGGTCATCACCCCTGATCTCAAGCCACTCCCATACCTCTGCCGGCGTCTCGAAGAAGTGCGCTCGGCCCTGAGAGAGCACCTTGAGTTTAGCTGGATACAACAGCATATACTGAAGTTGCATATCACAGAGTTTTTGCTTGACTCCCAGGTAGGATTTCCTCTGTTCCTGCACTTGTTGAGTGTAGTCAGGGTATATCGACATTCGGCTGTTTTCAATTATTATTATTATTATATTATATTTGAGTTTATAAAGCGCACAGATACCCTGGGGTTTCCCGGCGCTAACAGAGGAAAAGAAGCAGGGAGACCAAAATGAAGGCGATTAGGCAGAAAAAAGCCAGGTTTTCAGGCCTTTCCTGAATTTCAAGTAACAAGTTTCAAAGCGCAGAGAGATGGGGAGTGTATTCCATAATGAAGGCGCCAAATAAGAAAAGGAACGACCACCCACTCTGGTGCGTTTGAAACGGGGCACGGAAAAGGTGCCAAGAGAAGAAGATCTAAGGGTGCGCACTGGGCAGTACGGGTGAACTAAATTAGAAAGGTAGGGGGGAGAATTGCCTGTTTTAATCCGGTGCATATAGCAGAGGGCTTTGAATTTTGCTCTTGATTCAATGCGCAGCCAATGAAGGCTGTGCAGGGAAACCGTGGCTGAGGCAGTTCTGGGCAGGTTGCAGAGCAGGCGAACTGCCATGTTTTGCACCACCTGTAGTTTGCGTATTACCTCCTTGCAAGCCCCCAGGAGGAGTACGTTGCCGTAGTCTAACCTGGAGGTCATTAAAGCCTGGACCACAGTTCTTTGTGTGTCTGGAGGAAGCATCCATGCTATTTTTCTCAGCCACCGTATGATATTAGTACAGGTGGCTGAGACTTTCACAACGTGCTGCTTCATGGACAGTTGGTTGTCAAATGTAACTCCCAGGTTACGTGCTTTGGTGGCTGGAATCGGCAGGGGACCCATTTGCTGAGGCCAGTGTTTGGGGCCCCACAGAGAGCTGTCAGGACCGAATAAAAGAAGTTCGGTTTTATCGCCGTTTAATTTTAGTTTATTGGTCTGCATCCAATTGGCAATATTAGTGAGCCCAGATCGGAGAGATGAAGTGGTGGCGTGTTTATTAGAAGAGAGAGAAAAAATGATTTGGGTGTCATCGGCGTATGAAAATATGGAGAGACCAGATTGTTCTGCCAAGGAGGCAAGAGGGCTGACATAAATGTTGAAGAAAAGGGGACTTAAGATAGAACCCTGGGGTACACCGTGAGGGGACGGGAGGGCAGTGGAGGCAGAAGTGGAGGAGAAGACCTGAAAAGTGCGTGCAGACAGAAAACTAGCAATCCAGGCAAGAGCTGTGCCACGGATACCGGCAGCCTTTAAGGTGGAGAGCAGGATGTCATGGGAGACGGTGTCGAACGCAGCGCTTAAATCCAACAGGATAAGCGCCACCGTCTCCCCTCTGTCCACCTGCTGTCTGATGGCCTCTGTGACACCTAAGAGGGTGGATTCAGTAGAGAATCCAGCCCTGAAGCCAGATTGGGACGGGTGTAGGAATTTCGTATCCTCAATGTAAGAGGAGAGGCAGAGGTTAATGTGTTTTTCTAATACCTTGGACAAGCAAGGGAGTAGGGATATGGGTCGAAAATTAGCGGGGTTATTGGGATCAGCGTTAGTTTTTTTTAAGAAGGGGAACCACCATGGCGTGTTTCCAAACTGCAGGAACAGTGGCTTCAGACAGAGATGCGTTCAGGAGAGCTAGGATGGGTGAAAGGACGGGGGTGTCAAGGGTGCTGAGAATTTGAGGGGGCATGGCATCCAATGGGGAGCCAGATTTGATTTTTGCCATGAGTTCAAAAAAGAGTTCTAATGAAATCGGATCCCATTTGTCAATGGGAGAGTGATGAACAAGAGTAGTCGTAACCTGGGGGAAGGTGGTGACAGGGTCTATACTGGGGGAGTTGTCCAATGCTCGTGAGGGGGCATCGAAACCAGCATAGATGCGGTCTATTTTCTCCCTGAAAAAAACAGCAAGTGCGTTGCATTGATCTGAGTCCAAACAGGGGGCTTTTGGCAAGTTAGATTGTCCAGAAAGTTCTTGGACTGCTCTAAAAAGAGCTTTAGGGCGGTTTTGGGCTGATAGAATGGAGGTGTTAACATAGTTTGCTCTGGCATTTTTGCACAGGGCGTGGTAATGTCGCAGTTCCGTTTTATAAATTTCTTTAGCATTAGGGGAATATTCAGATCGCCATCTGCGTTCGAGTTTCTTGCACTTAGATTTAACACATTTAAGTTGATCAGTGAACCAGGGGGCAGGGGGGTGAGTAAAGTTATGTTTTCCCTTTTGAGCCGGCAGACAGATGTCAATGGCTGAAGACAGCCATGTGTTAATTAAACTTTCGTCTTTGGTAGTAATATTGTTGGGTAGGGAGGGAAGGGTGGTGGCAAGCTGGCGATTCAGTTGTAGCAGGTTGAGTTTTTTCCAGTTTCTATTCGGTCTAAGGGTCTGAATATGAACTGGTGGATTGACAGTAACACTAGTCAAGATGTTAAATTCCACAATGTAGTGGTCGGACCAGGTAATGGGTTTAGAAGGGAGGCAGGTAAGGACATCAAGATTCGAAAAAATGGGGTCAAGAAGGTTACCCGCTTTATGTGTGGGACCAGCATTATGAAGATGTAGATTAAGAGCGGCCAAATCTTGAAGCAGATGTGTACCGATAGGACAGAGTGTGTTGTTAAAATGGATATTAAGATCGCCAAGAAGAAGAAAATTCGAGGTTTGCATTAATAGAGGAGCTATCTTTTCCGATAAGGAAGAGGCCCAGGCGCCAGGAGCGCCAGGAGGACGATAGAGTAAGACACCCGAAAGGGTGTAGTGAGGATTCAATAATAGTTTAAAGCATCCAGCTTCACAAATAGGTATGCGTGCGTCCTCCCACTTGCATGAATAAATCCGTTTATATATAATGGCAATGCCACCGCCCTCCTTGCCTGGTCTGTTACGGCTCACATAGGTGTAGTTATTAGGGAGAGCTGTGGCAATGTCAGGTCCCGAGGAGTCGGTCAGCCAGGTCTCTGTTAAGAACAGGGCGCCGGACTGTCGGTAACCAGAAGATCAAAAATGTCCCTCTTATGTTTAGGCAGGGACCTGCAATTCAAGCTCATAAAGGTATAACCGGTGGAATGATGCATGGAGGGGGAAGTGACTTGATATGAAAAGGGATTCAAAAATGTAGAACTGGGAATATGGGTAGGTGATGTTCCAGAGGTAAGAGTCAAAGAGCAAACCTGGCAGGAAGTAGGGGCGTCCATAGCCCGAAGACAAGGGCAAGTGTTGTTAATAGGAGGACGAAAAGATCGCAAGGCATGGCTAGAATAATAAAGCCTGGGGTTTGTGGGGAGCGGCGCAGGGGTGATGGCCCCTGGTCCCGTCTGGTCGCGGACGGGCGCAGACGGGCTTGGCTTAGGCGCGCATCCGGCGCGCCCGCTGCGCCAGCCCGCTGCGCCGTCTGGTTGGCTTGCACATTTTATGGGGAGGAAGAGGGGCGGGAAGGACGGCCCGACTTGAGCACTGTCCCACCTGCCACACTCAAGATGGCGCCCACCGCTGGGCTGAAGGAGAAGAATGAGTAAGTCAAATGTGTTAGAGGTGTCAGAGTGCCTGGTAAAATCAATTCCCCTTATGCTAAAACCCCCAGAGATAAAGTGAGACAGTTTTTAAAAGTATTAAAAAAACGCTACAAATGCGCAGATTTTCTGAACACAGGTCGGCTATTCCGTTACTACAATTCCTCTGCCGCTCGCAGCCCCAGTTTCCCTCACCAGGGAGAGCGACTGTAGGGCACCGAGCGCTGCAGAGGGCTCCGTTAAGTACACCAGAGGGGCGGGAAGGATGGCCCGACTTGAGCACTGTCCCACCTGCCACACTCAAGATGGCGCCCACCGCTGGGCTGAAGGAGAAGAATGAGTAAGTCAAATGTGTTAGAGGTGTCAGAGTGCCTGGTAAAATCAATTCCCCTTATGCTAAAACCCCCAGAGATAAAGTGAGACAGTTTTTAAAAGTATTAAAAAACGCTACAAATGCGCAGATTTTCTGAACACAGGTCGGCTATTCCGTTACTACAATTCCTCTGCCGCTCGCAGCCCCAGTTTCCCTCACCAGGGAGAGCGACTGTAGGGATTCCGCCTCCCTTGCAGCTCTCAGGATACAGTCGCCGTCTTTATAGTTCAAGATCTTCGCAATGAGGGCTCTAGGGGCCTCGCCCGGGCGCGGAGGGGGCACAAGGGCTCTGTGTGCTCGTTCCACGACGAAGACGCTGGACAGTCCAGACGGGCACAGGTGGGTACGGATCCAGTTTTCTAGGAAGCGTTCTGGGTTTCCCGCCTCCAATCTCTCCGGCACTCCCAGGACCCTTATGTTGCTTCGACGGGCCCTCCCCTCCGCGTCCTCCGCTCGCCTCTCCAAGGCTCGAGTGGTAGATGTAAGTTGCGCAACTGTCTTCTGCAATGAGGCTACCTCACCCTGCAGTTGCGTGATATTGCCCTCTGCATCAGATACTTTATCTGCTACTTTGTGGAGGTCAGTTCGGAGTAGATTTACATCAATAGAGACCGTCTCTATTTGCCGCTCCAGGGCAGAGTGGGAACCCTGAATGGCTTTCAAAAGTTCGGCTCTAGATGGTTCCGCAGGGTCTTCGCTGCCGTCCTCGGGGCCCGTCTGGCGCGTAATCCTCTGCGACTGCATACGCGGGGTGGTGTACTGAACAATAGTGTTGGGTTGAGAGCCCTTCGAGGATCGATCCTTGCGTGCCGCCATTCTACTAGCTGGACGTTATACTTGACCAGTGCGTTCCCGGGTACCCACCCTCGGCTCACCGGCCTGGGGAGGAGGGCACAAGGATGTCCAAACCATGGCCAGGCAGCGGAGAGGCCGCTGTTAGACACACGTCAATCAGGACACAGGGTACGTCCAATGGCAGTCAGGCGGCACCACAGCTGTGGCAAAACGATGGTAGCAGGCCCTCGACTTGTGGGACTCGTCAAGACCTCCACCGCGTTCAGGGCCCCGCGTCTACCGAAGGCCGGCCTGATCGTCCGTCCACGCAGCCCCCCTGTGGCCTCACCGCCACTAGTCATCCACAGTTCGGGCCCAAGGGCTCCAGGGGCACTCCTCCAGGCAGGCGCTCACCAGCCGGGCAAACTACATGCAGGAACTCCCCTCTCATATGCAGCTACAGTGCCACCCGGGAGCAAGCCATCCAAGATGGCGGGCGAGCGTGAATCAGGCGCCAGCACCACTGCCACTCTCCAGGCGCCTCACCCCACAGCCCCCGCAGGGGGGGTGTATCTTGATGGGGGGGCGCGTTCCGGCCAGGGGTCCAGGAGAAGCCGACCACTCAACAATCCAGGCCCGCCAGGGGCCAGGGCAGAACACTGACGGACCCCGCAGCGCCCTGCAGGGTCTCCAGAGTTGCGGGCGAGAGCAGCGCCCGGCCCGGCCGTCGCAGCAGGTCCCTCCTTCAAGCAGGCAGGAAGGTCGGGGTTTTGGGGCCGCCAATCGCCAGTGCCAGACGTGCCCCAGTGGTGCACCTCAGAGCGCCGATGTCCGCCAGGGATCCCTTTCGCGCCAGGGGCTATCGCGGGTCCACGCCAGGCGGGCTGCGCAGCGGACGGCTCCACGTCCTAGGCCCAGACCGCGGCGTCGCGTAGGTCAGGGCGACCTCGCGCACGCCGACGGCACCTCCTCCTCTGCTTTCAGCCGACCTCCGAGTCTCTCCGGCGGCCCAGAGGCTTCAGGCGAGTCAGCGAGGCTTCCGACCACGAATTCAGGAACTTCGGCAGCCCAGGCAGGATATTAGAGCAGGATTCAGCAGGTCCTCGGGACGGAGCTGGCAGAGCTCAAGTCCTGTCGGCCATGTTACTTGGCCACGCCCCCCGTCCCGTTTGCTTATTAGCTATTTTAATGTTGTGTTAGAAAAAAAGCTTGACATCTTACATCCTTTCATTGTATACGCCTTTCACAGCATGATTCACACAGTTCACTTTAGAAAATCCTCAAACTTCACAGTCAGAGAAAGAAAAGTAAATGTAGAAAGACACACTGTCTTTTGACCTGTTTTTTGCTGTCCACTGCCATTGATTCAGACAGCTCTTAGAGGACAACTATACTACCTTGGATAATCAGATCTTGGAAACCTTGGAATTGGTTATTCCACTGAAGGAAATCTTGCCGGTAATCCTTTGCACTTTGCTATAACGCCTCACTTAGGCTGTTAAAAAAACAGTGTAAACAGACAGAAAGGAGATGGCGTAACACGTACAAGGAAAAGGATAAGAGCTCTTAAGGATGTCATACCCAAATATATGAAAAGAAATATAAAGGCCAAGGCTGAATTCTATGCCAATGTCATTTTGGCTGCCCCAAACATTACTAAGAAGGTCTTTGATATTATGGGGAAATTGTGCAATCCAGACTGTCTTAAGTCAAGCTTTAGTGCCCTCACAACTTCTGTGTGACGACCTAGTAGTATTTTCCGAGGTAAAGATGAATAGAATTTTGGAAGATATTAATTCTTCGAACTTGGGACAGCTCTCCTTGGTAGTTCAGAGAGATAGCCCGAATCCACCAATGCTAGGTGAGGTGTCTGAGACAGTCTCATGTAAATTTGACAATTTGGAACCCCTCTGAGGCGTGCTTTCACGCTCGGGCCACTCCATCGGGCTCACCATTGGATCCTCTGCCAGTCAAAGTCTGGAAAGAACAGGCGGAAGTACTGATTCCTCTGCTCTGGCACATTTGTAGCTAATCCCTGCAATTCGGCCCCGTGACACCTGTCTGGGGAAAAAGCGATTGTAGCTCCTTTTCTGAAAAAGCATTCTTTGAACCCATCCAGTTTGAGTAATTGTATACCAATTTCCCTTCTACCTTTATCTGGCCAAAATTTTGGAATGCCATGTGAGCTAGTGTCACATGGCCCATAGGGACATTGTCTTTTTCCTCTAAGTTAGCATGAGCAAGCACGTTACTGCACAACTTAATTCTTGCAATATTTTCTATGGCTATTTTCACATGATAACTCGTCGCTGTGTTCACTCTCTGCAGGTTCCTGGGATTTTGACTGAACATTGTGAGCCAGGTCGAACTACAATGCTCCTTGGTGTTTTGTTCTAGCCAGGCCTTAGCCCTTAGACAAAACATACCGATGCAACTGTTGTTTGGACAACATACTTTGGTCTTATTAGAATACATGAATAGGTAGCACACACTTGTAGAATGGCCTTTCCAGGGGGAATAGCAAGACAGCACCTATGATGTAGATCTACCATCTATAGGCCTAGGTATGTGGTCTGCAGACAAATTCCAGAGATCTTCTAATCTATAGTAATACTGCTTCTTAGCAAGGGGAGGGAGGTTAGGCTCTATTGTCTTTTCATGATATCTCCCTTCATGATATATGGGCTAGCTATTATGCTGACTGTATTTTGTACTATGCATATTCCTGCTTGTAGTAGCACGTAGACTGCATGTTCGGGCACGTTAGTTAAAATAAATATTTTAAACTTTTGTGTCTCTGACCGACCTTACTGTGTACAAGAAGAAAGGGTGTGTCTGTTACCGCATTTCCTGAGAGATCTGAGAGTGTTGTATTCCGGGGTGTCTAATAATTTGTTTCTCTGTGAGTAGGAGAGCAAGTGAGACACTATAGCTGGTCTGTCCTGGGCTCATGTGTACTAAGGTGGTAGGATGACTCAGTCCTTATACACCAATGTTCTACAATCCTGCGCATAGTTCTGTTTTGGGGCAGAATTCCTGCAACACAAGCTGTTAGTTCAATATTTGAAAATTAACAATTGTCTGCAGGAGGAGCAATTTGGATTTCTGCCTGGCCATGGGATCAAATTGGCATTGATTACACCAATAGACGAGTTAATAATGCAGGTTGATGAGGGCCAATCAGCAGTGTTGATTCTATTGGACCTCTTGACTGCTTTCGATATGGTCTGTCACACTACACTTTTGGCGCGGTTAGCAGCGATTGGGGTTGGTGGGACAGTCTTGGAATGGTTGCACTCATACCTACTGGACAAATTTCAGGCAGTTGCCCTCGTCCGTTTTGTTCCCAGATCAGGGTGACATAACTGGGAGGGTCTTAGGGCTCATCTATTAGCCTGATTTTGTTGAACATCTATATATAGCCCCTTTAATCACACTTATTAAATCCCATAAGGTGACCATGGTCCACTATGCCGATGATTTCCAGCTTATTCTATCGCTGGCATGCGAGAAGCAGTCTTCCATCTTTCATAATTGCATGAGGGACATTATACAGTGTCTCAGTCTGAATTCCCTGAAGTTTAATGGGGATAAGACTGTGCTTCTATGTTGTTCAGCCTATAAAGTCCGTTTGTACTGGCCATTGCCTTTTGATAGGCCTGTTGTTCCTGCTAAGCCGGTCCAGAATGTGGGAGTCCTCTTCAATGACAAACTCAATATGGACATTTATGTGAATAAAACTGCTGGCGCTTGTTTTGCGCTCTTTAGAGCTGTGTGGAAGATATTTCCAGCTCTAACACTTTCCACCAGAGCATTTAGTAGTTCTCAGTGTTATTTCTATTCGCTTAGACTACTCCAGTGCTCTCTTGTCAGCGCACCAGAGTATCTATTACATAGTCTTTTAAGATTCCAGATCGCAGCATCCAAACTTGTCTTGAATAGACCTAGGAGGACCTCTGCCTCCTTGGCACTAAGTTATCTACATTGGCTACCTCTAAAGCAAAGAATTCTGTTAAAATCACTGTATCATGTTCAAAGCTCTTCACGGGCTAGGTCTGGCTCCCTTGTGAAACAGGCTGAGAAGATACATTCCTAGTAGATCCCTTCGGTCTTCGTCAGCCAATCTGTTGTGTGTGACCAAGTTTAGTAAATCTGAGCATGGTGGCCGGACCTTTATGGTCAGTGCGGCCAAGTTATGGAACCGTCTTCCTGTTTCATTAAGGTTCTGAACCGATCTGTTGTAGTTCAGGAAAGCCCTTAAGACTTGGCTTTTTCCTAAGTAATCCTAAGTCTAGGCTCCGTTATCCATTACCTGATGCATTAATTCTGATTATTTTCCTTTTCTCTCTGTCTGTGGTCTCTACCCCTCACCCCCAAGCTCCTGTGTTCTTAACAGTTTTAGCGGCTAGTGCCAGGATACCAGTTGGGGACAGAGCGCTATATGAATTCTATAAATAAATACAAAAATTAATAAATTAAATTTCTAAATGCAGTGCAAATATGAGAAGATAGAATACGATTTAAATGCATCTTTATTGCTCATTCACTTTGTGAGTAAACGGAACAGCTGTTATTGGTCAGCTGGCCATTGGGCGAGTAGGCCCTAAAAACAGCTCTCCCTTATGAAATCTAACTTGCCGTATCAAGTGGACGATTAGATATATCAAGGGGACATCAACTCAGAGCGTACCTGTGGTTCTTCTGGTGTGGGACTTGTGGCATCTGACCGAAGCTTGCCCTCTATCCCCTCTCCTGAGGGGATACCGCTACCCCATTCCACCTTCGTGGGTGCCGCTTCGTGTGGGTAGCGAGGGGCTGCTCGTGTCTTCTCTCCTGTTCCCTAAGTGCGGCCATTGAGAGCAACGAGGAGCTCTTGGGAGGCGGAGCAAGCGCCAGGGACTACACTGACCAGGAGCCCCAGCGCAGTGCCGGCAATTGCCGCCGTGCCCCCTGGACACCACGCCCCCCCGCCCGGCCAGGTGTAAAAGGCCGGGGTTTTTGTCAAGCAGGTGGGACATCAACTCAGAGCATACCTGTGGTTCTTCTGGTGCGGGACTTGTGGCATCTGACCGAAGCTTGCCCTCTATCCCCTCTCCTGAGGGGATACCGCTACCCCATTCCACCTCTCGCCGCACCCGCTTCGCGGGTGCCGCTTCGTGTGGGTAGCGAGGGGCTGCTCGTGTCTTCTCTCCTGTTCCCGAAGTGCGGCCATTGAGAGCAACGAGGAGCTCTTGGGAGGCGGAACAAGCGCCAGGGACTACACTGACCAGGAGCCCCTGCGCAGTGCCGGCAATTGCCGCCGCGCCCCCTGGACACCACGCCCCCCGCCCGCAACGCCCCTTTACCAAGGATCGGCTTTCGCGTAGCGGGACGCCGAGCAAAGCCCGGGCAAAGGGCGGGCAGTCTGTGGCAGTCCGGGGCTGTCAGGGGCTGGGCCACCCCCCTGTCATCCGATACATCAGGTCCCGAGGGTGATTGAACATTGGCTGAGGGTCTAGCTACTCCGATGTCTACTCGGTCGGGGAAAATACTAAGGGGTGGGGGTCAGGGGGTCTTGGGAGTATGACGATAGGTACAATAGATACATTTATCACCAGAGTAGCTGCCGTAATAGAGAAAGAGATTGTGATGACGGAGCGACGCCTTTCACAGGAACTCCTACCGGCCAGACGCTCCTCGCTTGGTGCTATGGCGCTGGCACAGTCGCCTACCATTATCCCCGCTCCTTCCCCTCTCCTTTCGGGCTTAGTCGAGCAGCCACGGGTGGCTGCTATAAGAGCAAGCATTGATAGGTTGGCGAGTTTGGTAGCACAATCGCCATCCCTTGCTGGCAGTCCTGCGGGCTTGAGTCCATGTACCCTTGATCCCCCGTGCCTCGACATCGGCCAGGATTTGCCCCGGTTACACCAAGGCCCTCCCCAGGTTCCGATTTTGCCGTGCTTGGTCCATAAACCCTCAGTTTGTACAAAAAGGAAAAGGAAAAGGGTTGTGAGTTCGCGGAAGGGCAATCTCACCACACTGCACAAGCGCCCAAGGAAGCATGTTTCAAGGGGTTTGGGCTCTAAATCAGGTACCGGTTCAGCCTCAGTGAACCCCGAGATGGGAGAAGGGTACGTTTCCCTAGGCACTACACCTGAGGTTGCGCAGGCACATTCCAACTCCCCAGACAAACCAGCAATATTGCATGACCCTGCTTCTCTCAAACAAATTGAGGACCTGATTAATTCCCTACTTGTCCCGCTCATTGATCAAGTTAAGGGTCTGGGGGAAAGGTTAGACAGGTTCGAGCAGACTACACTGGACAACGTTTTCTCAATGAAAACCCTTATTAAACTCCAGTCAAGAGCCAGGGAGGACAGCATGGGCGGGAATATGGGTAAGCGGGCATCCGTTGATGTAGTGCAGGCTCTACCCTTGATAACGACTGCACCTACTACTGCAGCCTGTAAGGACTCAACCATTGCTCCTGCAGCTCCTACCGCGGCCAAACTTGGGACCACCACCCATACTGCTCAGGTCCATTCAAGCTCCTTTGAGACACCAAAAGCTTCAAATATGAAACCCGGCCATGCCAAGCTGCCAGCTGGTGGGGATTTGGCTAAATCTAAACGACTGGTTCAGGTAGCGGTCAATGGCAGGGGAGTCGGCCTAGCTCCCCAGGCTAAACCCGCTGCGAGCCGCCAGGGAGTTGGTTCTTCAGCAGTCATACCGCTGAAAGCGACTCCAAAGAGCCCACCAGTAAATCTCCCCCCAGAGTGCCACCCATATGTTGCTGTTCTTATTAATGTCCCCCCTCTGAAGGATGTTCATCTTGAAACCCACCAGGCCTTAAAGAATAAAACTCTGCATTGGTTGAAATCCAACAAACCGCTACCTAGGGGCCTGGATGGGCTGATTCTCGGAGTGCGTAGGGTGGGCTGGGTAGGACAGGGCAAGAAACGCCTAGAAGGAGATTGTGTGGTAGTCAACTTTAAAGACAACAGAGTTGCACATACAATCTGTAACCATAATCAAGTAGCGGGCGGTACAGGCATTGATGTGGTGGATTTAACTTATTTCTACCCGTGGCCTGTTATGAATTACATCGGCCCGCCCTATGCTGAGATACAACATAGTAATAGTGGCTGCCCAGGGTATTCGGTGGCACCACAGTTCCACCCACAGGCAGCCGGGTCAGGTTTGAACTGGGGCTCTACAGGTTATTGACTTGCTGATGTCTGTGGGGTGGCCTTGGGAGAACATAAAGCGGGCGGGGTTGCCCATCCTACTGCACTGTTGACCAGCTCATCCACCCCAACAATAAACCATATAGCCCCATTTGTCATCTGGGAACCTGGTGGGGGGCGGGGTAACAATGGAGAGGCTAGTGGACCTCTCGTTCCGGCCGGGGCAGATGTCCGCCGCGATGTCGTGCCCAGCCGCGTTCCAGCTGTAACGGATCCAGTCCTTAGGATTTTCAGCTGGAACGTGGCTGGAATTGACAGGAAGCTGGCCCTGCTGGACTGGAATGCCCTTGTGGAAGAGTACTCCATTTGTATCTTCCAGGAGACATGGAGCAGGGAGCCCACCCACACGGTGGGATATTCTTCCTACTCTATTTCTGCTGTCTATCCGGCATCTGGGAGGGGACGCCCCTCGGGTGGTCTCCTCATCTGGGTGGCAACTTCTTTAAATTGTAGAGTAGAGGAGCACCAGACCAATTGCCCTGATCTCCTTAACATCACCCTAAAAGATGCCCGGGGTCGTGTCATCTTGAACATTTATAACATCTATGCTCGGGGCACAAAGGGTGGTAGACAGTCGCCCACTATTGCTCTCCTGGAGGGCCTGCTAAGGTCATCTCCATTTAAATCATGTACCCTGGTTGCGGGCGATCTAAACTGTACGTTCGAGCCCTTGGGCTCGGACGACACCTTGGATCTGGAGGAGGAGGACCAAAGGAGGGGGATTCAGGCTTTAGAGCTAACCCCGATCAAGGGGTGGACTGAAGTGGCACTCCAGATTAACACCCTTAGCATGGAATTCGATCTGAGGGCCCTCAACGGGAGGTCAAGCTCTGATAAGGCGGGAGCCCATACGTACAACAGGCCCAACCACACGTCAAGAATTGATTACATCTTGCTTGACGTGTGCTTATGGAGCTCGGTAAGGGATATGGAAATTATCGCGTCCGTTGAGAGCGATCACAACCTGCTCTCTCTCGCTCTGACTCCCTGGTGGTCGGAGGGTAAAGGGGGCCCTTGGCCCCGTACCATCGCTAAATTTGGGGAAACATTTGTTTCGAATTGTGGTAAGCGGCTGAAGTGGGCAAAGCTCACCCTATCCGCGGAGAAGGTTGCAGCTATAACACTACTCCTGGCCACAGCCCAATGTATTTTGGACTCCCTTGAGGGCGGGCCTGAGGAGGTGTTTGGGACCTTTTGCGACTTGACCACGGCTATAAGCAATTTGTTTATTGTTCCAACTAGGCACACTGGGGCTAAGACACGGGCCCGCCCATTGAATAGACAGGGCTGGTATACCCATAAATGTGGGGCAAGTAAGAAAGCACTGGTGGAAGCAGTTAAATCAAAGTCCCAAACTAGGACCAGGTCGGCTAGGAAGATCTACACCCAAACCTTAAAAATAGCGAAAAAGGAGTGGGAGGAAAAGTTTTGGGCGGACCTTCTGGATGCTAGTCAAGGAAAGGATGCTAGGGGCTTCTGGAATTTGGTGGGGATCCAGGAACAGACCTGATGGCACGTTGAGGACATGCACTATCCCGGCCCAGATCTGGTTTAACCACTTCAGGGCCTTATACTCACCGGTAGAAGGGTCCCTCAATGAGCCATTTTCCCCGGCCCTCTTGGCAGAGGACAGCGCTCTCGACCCCTTCACTTTACGGGAGGTCGTGAATGTAATTAAGTCCCTGCTACCCTTGAAGGCAGCCGGTCCTGATGGGCTTCCAGGGGACCTACTCCGAGCCTACCCGACTGAATGGGGCAAATTGGTAACCGCCCTTCTGAATGCCATCTTGGAGGGAGGACCTGTTCCTGAATCTTGGAAAGGGGCAGAGGTTGTTCCCATATTTAAAAAGGGATGTCGGGACAATCCGGGGAATTATAGGCCGATAAGCCTGATTGACTCGACACAAAAGGTGGCGGGGAAGGCGATTCTGGGGAGGATTCTCCACTGGGTGGACGAAAATCATATCCTGTCTGATTTTCAGGCGGGATTCCGGTCAGGAACGGGGACCATTGAACAGGTCTTTAGACTGATGCTATTGCATTGGAAGGTGGTGGTGCTGGGCAAAGGCAGTCTCTATCTGGCCTTCATTGACTTGAAGACTGCCTTTGACCTGGTTCCTAGGGAGGAACTCTGGAGGGTTCTGCAGGGTCTTGGGTTGCCCCCTTACATTCTGTCGCTCCTGATCAAACTCCACACAGATAACTATGCCCAGGTGCGTTGGGGCCAGAATGGGGAAAAGACTGACAGGATCCCGGTCTGCAGGGGCGTCCGACAGGGATGTGTGCTAGCTCCCACACTATTTTCCTTGTACGTAAATGGTGTGGTAGAGCACCTGCTTCAAGAACCAGCAGATGCACCCTCCCTGGGGGGCGTACGGATCCCTACCCTGCTGTTTGCAGACGACACCCTCCTCATTGCCAAGACTCCCCAGGGTCTCCAGAAGCTTCTGAATCGTTTCCAGGAATTCTGTTCAGCAAGGGGTTTGGTGATTAACGTGGACAAGACAAAATACCTGATCATGCACCCACCACGGAAACTAGGACACGCTCCAGTCTTGAACTCTGTCCCTCTCGAGAAAGTCTCAGAGTTTGACTATTTGGGAATACGTATGAGCGATGTTATGAGCTGGACACCTCACATTAACAAGATGGTTCTTAGCCATAAAAGGGTGGGGGGTGCGCTGTTAAGGGAGTATTGCTCCTCATCTAAACAGTCCATGGCACCTGTAATTGACATTTACAAAGCAAGAGGAGTCACTGCAGCGTTATACGGGGCGGAGCTATGGGGCCTTTGTTACTTGGAGGGTCTATCCAAGTCGGAGAGCAAATTTTTGAAAGACCTACTGGCTCTCCTCTTGAGCACCCCCACAGTTCCGGTGCTCTTGGACGTGGGCTGTAAATCGATCAAGGACCAGGCTCGCCTCCGGCCGCTGCTTCTATGGGCCCGCTTGTGGAGGGTCCCAGAACTGAAATCATATGCCGATGGGCTGTCTGAGGTGATGGGAATGGGGGGCTGGCACAAGATTAAGTGGTTAAGGGATATCAAAAACCTCTTGGGGGAACTGGGCTTGGGGGCTTCTTGGGCTACAAAATCGGCTCCACCCAAAGCTATCCTGAAAAAACTGTACTGGGAATGGGTCTCCTCTCAACTTATCGGTAATCTCCGTCACTGCAACTCCACTGCAGCTTTTTTAAGAATTAAGGACGTGGTGGCCTACGAACCCTATCTGGATTTGATTACCATGCCAATTGATAGGGCTCTTTACTTTAAGTTCAGAGTGGGCACTCTTCCGATAGGGGTTCTCCTTTCCAGATGGAAAATGCCTGTCCAGTTATCGCCATTTTGTGCTCTTTGCTCCACAAGGTCTGAGACGGTGGCACATATCCTTTTTGAGTGCCCCGATTATTCCCGACCAAGGAGGTGTTGGCTCAAACCTCTATTCAGACTACTAGGGACACGCCAGCATATGGTGGCGTTACGTATCTTACTAACTGACACTTCCCCACCTATAGTCTGTGGTGTCTCTAAATTTTTAAAATGGGCATGGTTGATTCGCTCTAAAAGACTGTCTATTTCAATTTAATTCATTTTTAATTAATTTATTGTATGTATCAATGGTCTTTTTTTATTTGTTTTAATCCTTGAATGCATTTCTAAATTGATGATCTGTAGTTTTATATATGTATGTAATGCTTTTTAAGATATATCTGCATATCGAAATAAAAGCTATCAACCAGATATATCAAGGCCTGCATGTCAAATCTCTGCATTGAGTGGAAGTGGGGCGAAATCTATCTATCTATGAACTCCGCTTCGTCAGTACAGGGGGAGCTCCAGACTAGGTGCTAGAAAACAGTCATTCCTAGGGAGAGATGAACCTATGGCCGACGGAGAAGAAGAAATAATGTTTAGGGGATATCTTTTTCTCCACAAATCTCCTAAACCCATTACATGTTCAACCTCTCCATCATCCCCAGAAGATTTGTCCAGAGACACTTCCATCATATCATCATCAAAATCTTCCCTTTTATAATATGAATCCCGAGCGGTTTATTAGCAGTGGCCTCCAGGTTGCCACCCTGCAACCTGGGGAGGGCATAAACATGCAGGATCATAAGTCTCTCCGGTTCCGTTTATCAGACCCCTTTTCACCATGACCATAACACCTTATGAGATCTCCACCGGTCCTTTTCTATTTAAGTGTTGCACCTCCACAGATAAAAAGTGCCACACCCCTCAGCCCCCTGGAGTTACATGTGTACAAACAATGTAGCTTCCTCTCCCCAAGAACTTCCTTCAGTTATTAGCATAAGCGTATCCTGCAGCAGGGCTACTTCTGGTCTGTACTGTACTTCTGCAGGAATTGTAACCTCCCTTTCTTTATCTTACTCTTAGACCATTGACTTCCTAAGTCAACATCTTCATACGTTTTTAGGACTATTCAGTTAACCATTTATTTAGACACCCCATTCCCTCACCAGCTGTCCTCAAAGTTCCACACCACCAGCAAGCGAATTCTTCATCACTACTAATTCAAACCAAAATCATTTTAACTTAACACAACTGTCACATTTCTTGAGTTTTGCAAATTCCACCATTTCTCTCTACATAATTCCATTCAAAGAGCCTCTAGGTATCCCCTGACCTAACCTGGGAAGCATCAGTTGCTCTATACTCCACAACACTTAACATGATGTAGGAAGCTAGAAAATACAAAGCCTACAGGAGCTGTGGACAGAGGAATGCCCAAGGGGTTCGTTAGCAGTCCATCTTACATAAGCCTCATCTTCTACAAGAAATAGAACAAGGTTATCTGCAGAAAGAATGTCAAATGTTCCAGACTTGCTTGATTTGGCCTGGCAGGACCAGGCTTCCCCCTTCAACCTGCCATCCTAGTTCACATAGTGCAAATTGGACTGGGGGGGTTGGCTCAATTGAAAACAGTATCCACACCACTTTAATCTTCAGAGTATCCATGATCAAAAACTCCAGGAAGCCCTCGGCCTTCTCCAATGTGACATTGAGGGTACGTGCTGTCTCATGCAACTTGGTAATGTTTATGCATGTCCCTGGAAAAAGGTCAGCGAGTTTCCACCTCCCTTTCTGTGACCCTGGTCCTCTCCAAGGTCAGCCCAGAGCAAATCTATGACTGTGTAGACGATCTTGTGTTGAAGAGCTTTTCATGACTTTTTGATTTAACTGGTCAAGTCTACAGCTGAAGCTGCCAGAAAGGTGGCTGTCTTTGCCAGGTTTGTGTTCAGACTTTCTGCTCCATTGGCTTCCCCAGCTGTTGTATACTAGAGGAGTAAATAACCGTCTGTGTGAGTGTTTTGTTGTTTTGTTTTGTTTTACAGTTTGCAAGTGTCTCCTTTTTCTCTTTGGGGGTACTAAGCTCTGTGTCAGCCTGTAACCTACAGTAACCAAAAGGTCACCCTAGAATCAGACAAGAACTCCACAGCCAGATTTGGGGTCCGCTTGTTTCACCCTTCACTCTGACATGTTTCACATCTTCATTGCACTCAGCATCATTCATAGCACAAGACCCTCAACAGATTTGAGCGCAATAGAACCCTATTGCCTTTTGTTCGAGCACTTACCTGTTGATGTCATCGCTCAGTTTTGGACCCTACTCAATCTTGTGCTCATTCAGTTGAAGAGGCCATATCTCTTTATTAGCAGCACACCGTGACCACCTAACCTGATTTCATCCAGCGGTCATTGCTTGTACTTTAATCTCATTACCAGGTCAGCCTACACAACCTCCCCAGGCTCTCCCATCAAGCACACACAGAAACAAGGGTCCTGACTCCAGGCTTACCAGGCAGTAAATGCCACTGCTTGGCCCGTAGAGTTTCTCACAGGATTCACTGCACCTCCCGGTCAACAGGCCTCGGGCACAGTCTTCCTCACTTGACCATGCCTCACCGCCAGTCTGCTGGGCTGTACTCCACTCACCTTTGCTAGTATTACAAATGAGTCCTGGCCTCTCTAAGGCCATATCTTTTTTTGGAGGCCTAACTTCCAGACCCATTGCTATGCGAGCCCAATGTCCCGTCCCCCCCTCTGCCAACCCCCCCCCCCCCACCACCCCCAGGCTCTCACCAGGCTTCACCACAAGGAGTTAACTTCACGAAGATGGTGCCAGAAATCCTGGAATTCATGCTCGGGTTCGCTTCCAGTGTGGCATGGGTGCAGTACAACGTCTCAGACTTGGAGACTTTGGCAGATGACCCAGTGGCGTCTGGGGAGGTGAAGGGGGGTGGAATCGCAAGGTAACACACAGCACGTCTTGGGCAAGGTCTGAAGAGCTAGAACATTCTGAAAAGAGCTGAAAGGTTTTTGGACTCTGCTGGGTTAGTAAGACCTGTGAAGATTTAAGCACCAATCAAAGAACTATAGTTAACCTGGAAGCAGCGGATGATAGTTCTCTACTCGATTCGCATAGTTTGCTCTATTTGCATTCTCTGCTTTGTCCCATAGTCTGCTGCACAGAATATTTAATGTTTTTGCAGGATTCAGTGTTTGACCATGAGAGCCTGGCAAATTCACCTGTAAGCCAACCTTCCGGCTATGCCCCCTTCAAGGATAAAATCATACAGATCAGTTTGAGATGTTCAGACACAAATGGACCAATAGCTAAAGATTCTTTGTACAGTAATATTCAGTTGTGTGCCGGCTTTTTCCCCCTTCTTTTTTCAGGGTTATTTACCAGTCACAGGTTTTTGGGCAGTACTCTTTGTGAGTGCTGTAGTTACTACTAGAGAAGGTGCAGAGGTTTAAAGCACGCTATTCAGTGTGACACAAAAGATAAAGCCAGTGACTTCAATAACTAGACGGTGTTTTATATCTTCAAGAAAAATAATTTCCATAATGGGTAAATAAATGTAAAACAGGACCCTAAACATCTTCATGGCTACATAGCGCAGTTGTTTGTTCTTCCTATAACACTGAGCCTTCTAGCAAATCTCATTCTACGGCGATGCTTTGTGTTTGACTCAACTTAACTTCTAAAGTGTTTGGTTCCCTTTAGATTGAAAGTGTTTAATTGACAGGAAACAAAGAAGGAAACTGGAATGTAACCTTTTAGTTGGATGTATTGTCTTTTTCTCACAGGATGCAGAAAAATTAAAATTGTTTGAATTTGTTTCAGCCTTAAAAAACACCACTCATACTGCAACATCCCCACCTACAAGAAATGTCTTTGCTGCTGCCCGTTGTGTTCTATCTATGAGGGCAGTGAAGCTACTACTGATTCTGGATGTCCTTGCTCCTACTGGACAGTCCGAGATGATGTCAAGCTAATTAAGTCGATGCATCTAGTGTAGGCCTTACTGGGCTTATTGTCACTCATCCTGGTCGCTGCAGTTTACTAATTCCATGTCACAGCAGCTGGGTGACTACAGACTAAAGACACTGACCGCAACAATCTTTTACACTACAACAACTTCCATCAACAGCCGTTAAAATAAATGGGCCATATTCGCAAGTCCTTCCAGTTAAACGGATTACTTAAAACCCTAACAAACTATCCATGAACACCACTGACATGCTCCAACATTTCAGCAATAGATGATATCCTTGCGTTGTCTAGATCTAGCTCCAGAACTCGAAGACCTTTTTACACCCCATCGGCACAATAAAAAAGAACGGACTGTTTTGGTTTCAATTTTAACAACAAAGCTTTAAATTCAGGAAAACTATCTTAAAGCATTGGTCCATGTTGCAGCTAGAGCCGGATTTCAAAGGGATCTTCAATGAGCCACCCCTGTTTGCATATAAACGTAGCCAGAACATCAACGATTTACTCTCTAAACCTACATTGAACCACATCACCACACAGTATCAGGGCACCATTTCTTGTCTCAACTGTAACATCATCATCAAAGGAACGCATATTACACACCCACGTAAAGGCAATAAAGTCAAACTCAAATTAACAGCCACATGCCACACCAAAAATGTGGTTTTCTTATTGAACTATCCTTGTGGACTGGGTTACGGTGTAAAAACAGAACGCGAGATAAAAACTAGGCTGAATGAGCATAAGCTCAACATCAGAACTATGAACCAGAAATCAGTCATCGCTGCGCACTTACTAGAGTATAAGCATAACCTCAGACAACTCTGCTATCTGGTATTAGAAATTGTGAACATTTGCGATGGCCGCAACAATCAGAAACATATACTTCAACGAGAATTGTTTTCGACTAACTTTCTGGACACCCTTATTCCAAATGATCTTAATGACCATGTTTAATTCAGCTGCTTTCTCCAAATTGGCAGGATCTGAGTTTTTTTTTGTCTTCATTTAACCTGTCCACTTCACATATCCCACATCACACATCTTTGCAGTTTCTTTTTCTCTTAACGTCTGTGCTTTTCTTCTAACACAATTCTTTTAACTCAATCCTTTCACCGGAGTGTCCAGTATACATCTTTATACCCAGTCCTATTTGCAATTTTTCACTTAATCGCTTTTATCCTTTTCCTATCACTACGAGTTCCGTTTCCTCTTGTATATTGTTTTTCCACATGTCGTATGGTTTTAACACTGATCATTCCAAAATGGCCCTCACTCATTCACGTGGAGGTATGCTGCTTTATTTGCTGTCTAATCTCACGTTTTAATTTCTTCTTTCTTTTTTGTCTAGTTAATCACTCGTGTATTAATTTAATCTGTTCCTCTTTGTCAATTTTTGTTTATTATTTGCCCACATATTGCTTATTATTTGTCCATGTGTCATTTGTCCATGTGTTGTATGGTTTAAACATCGACCACTCCAAGATGGCCCCTATTTAGCCAAATGTTGATATCGTTTTTGTATTTCCTCATTGTCCAGTTTACTCACACGTGTCTTGACACCCTGTATACAACCGTTTTTTTCACTATAGATATTTACCTATCTTTGTGTATTACTTTGTATAAACATGTAAAATAATTATGTTGTTGAGAGAATAAAAAAAATAATAAATAAATAAAAATCATCTTTGGTCTACATGTACATACTTCCATTGTGCATCTATGTACCTTCCATGTACTTGGATCTGTGCATCTGTTACATTTCTCCTGAAAAAGCATATCCAATGCACTACCCTATTTCTCATCCTGTGCCTCTATCAATATCTTTAATCTACAAATACTTACCTCCTTTATATATCTATATACTTTCAATGTAATTATGGATCTATATATTTATCACTTTCTTCTAATATAGCATTTCCAATGCACTACCCTATTTCTCAGCCTATACTTCGCTCAATATATCTTCTAGCCCAACCTTCTGACTCAGCTCAAACTTCTTCTACTACTCCTTCCAATGCACTACCCTATCTCCCATCCTATACTTCTATCAATATATCCTCTACTTCCACTCTCTCATTTATCCCAAACCCCATACCACTACTGATTGCCAAAATAACCCTTGCTAGACTCTCTCCTACTCTACCCCTCCTTGCATTATCTGACACCTCTTTTACTATACGATCCTCTAAAACAAACCTTTCTAAACTCTTCCCTCTGAGTCCCCCCCTCCAAAACTCCTTTTTACTCATCCAAAAGCCCCCTCTTACTGCTAAGACCTAAAAAGAAAGAAAAAAAAATCCTTCACTCTTTTATCCCTCTACTATCCTTTTCTATCGAAATTAACAGACTAACATGTTCACTTCTCAAATTCCATATTAAACCTTACTAATATACTGCCCACATAACTGAATAACATATCCACTAGTCAAATTACTTCATATTTGTTTTACTATACTCATTTTCAACAGTAATCCTTTATGGGTTCCGGAACTACTCACCAGAAAAGCGCTTCAACACCCATCAGGGGTAACAAGTGCTATATGAATGCAAATCTTTCTTCCCCTTTTATCCCTCCGCTATCCTTCTCACTCCAAGTAACTGACTAATATTGACCACTGAAATTACTTCATATTTCACCATATTAATTCACCACTAATCCTTTGTAGGCTTCCTGAATAGCATGCGTCAACACGCGCTATATAAACACAATCCTTTGTCCTCCTCTATCCTTCTGCTATAATTTCAAATCCAATTAACTGACTAACCTATCCACCACTTAAAATGTACTTGCATGTTTCACTATACTAATTCAACACTACTAACCCTCTATGGGTCCTGGAGTAGCGTGCTACTTGCCGAAAAAGCGCTTCAACTCCTCGTACGGGGTGGTAAGCGCTATATAACTGCAATTACAATACAATACAATACGAACATTTTTAGGTTTCGGCTAGCGCAAGGCTGCGCACGTGTGCAGTCTCGCTGGCGAGATTTAATGATTTAGAGGGAATTCTGTAACTGGCTTTAAGCCCCGCCCCTCATTCCCATTGACTGGCGTCACCGTTAATGCTAAATGGCGGCCAGCCATTGGGAAAGAGGTGTTGACGTATTTTTTTCTCTTTTACAGACGGCCCACTTGGACGGGCTTGTCTGACTTCCTTCTGCCGTAAAAGGTTTCTTATCTTTATGGGGCCAAACACATGGCCCCATAAAGACAAGAGATCCAGGTTTGTTTTCTTTAGTAAGCCAAGAGTTTTTTTGCAAGTTCGCCCGCACAGGGGAGGGGCCGCGCCTCCCTCCTGCCGTCGCTGTCACACTGCCCCTCCCAGACTCTGCCCCCCCCTTTCCCTCTCTTTTGATTTGTGTCTCGCTTTCACTTCCCCCCTCCTCAGGATATCTTTGCCTGTGCCCTGTACTTTCCCTTTGTGCCCCCTTGCTCCATCTACTGGTTTCCTGCCCCAGCGCTCACCCGACCCCCACCTTTATCTAGGTCAGCTGCGTGCAGGCGAGGTGTTAGTAGCGGGTCTGAATGCTGACTCGGTCTGAACACTTCTGCTGCTACCCGAAACTAGCAGGAATGATTTCAGATGCTATTCACTCAGTCCCAAACTCTGATTCCAAGCACTTAAAAGCCATTGCTGGACATCCGGCTCTGGACTCAAACCCTGTTTCTGGGCCTCTGGTTTGCAGAGTTCTGGCCACAGAGCTCGGACTTGCAAAGTTCTGATCCCCGGAGCTTGGATTCGCGGAGTTCTGACCCTTTAGCTCCAATTCTCAGTGATCGTATCCCCTGAAGCTCGGATTCCCAAAGTTCTGATCTCCAGAGCTGTGATCCGCTGAGTTCTGACCCTTTAGCTCCAATTCGCAGAGTTCTGACCCCCGGAGCTCAGAACCGCAGAGTTCGGGTCGGGAGAGAAAATCTTACTCCGATTTCTGATCGCGGAGCTTTGACCCTTGACAAAACGATCCCTGCGAGTCTGCCTGGCAGCGCTCCCTCTCCCTCCTCCTCCTGAATGTCTCAAGCTCGAGCTGAAGTCCGGTCTGGATCCGCAGGTCTTTGAGGCGGGGTTAGCACCAGGAGGACTTACCCGTCCTCTCTGCCTGGTCCCGGCGAGCACAGCACGCTGTTCCTTTCTCTCCTGGCCGTTTCTCCACTCCTTCCTTTCCCAGTTATGGACCTCAAACAACCGGCTTCACGCCTCCCTGTTTCTGTACTGTAGCATTTATGTAGCGCCTCCGGTACTATTGCGAGGCGTTGAAGCGCATTATCAGACAAGTAGTACAACAAACAGAGGGTTTAAATAGCCGGAAGGTTTTTTGCTGTATTTGTTGTTGTGAACCTTTGTGGGAACGCTTGGAAGTAGTGCGCTAGTGACGAGCGAGGTGTTGTGACCTTGGGGTGTAGCGTCTACCTGTGTGATGGAGGAAAGAAGTGCTAGAGACAGACGCGCAAAGGTGTAATTGTAGTTAGCTGGTGGTAATGGATTACTTTGCAGGTCACGAGTTATGCCTACGAGTTCTTTGTGTCTTCCAATTTAATTCCCAGGATGCCTCCTGCATTTGGGGTAAAGGTTCCGAGGGCCTTTTATAGTGACCACTGAAGTACTTGCTAAAGTGCTCAGCGCAAACCGAACCTTCTCTCGGTGTTTAAAACGTGTGTTTTTGTATCATCTATTTCGAGTGAATCTTTTCTATCAACCGAGGATGGGTGAAATGCTGAGTCCGCACTGATATGATTGACACTTGTGACTCACAGGTGATGCAGACTTCACAGGCGGTGAGTCTGACTTAGGAACTAGTCAGTCATCTTTCAGCTTTCATCCACTCCCCTCCTTGTGTAGCTCTGGCCTTCCCTCCTTACCACGCTCCTTCCTAGCACCCCTTCCCATCCATACCTCACCCAGCCTTTCTGATCCCGACCACATTCATTCCACCTATCTCACAAGCTTCCTGCACTCTCATAAGACTCTTCTTCACCCCCACCGTCCTTCGTCTCAAGGTTCGAAACAAGGCGGGGCTGGCTCTCCCTTTCATCATTCCAAGGTCAATCCCGGCAGCACCACTGAGTTAGGCAGTAATGGTACGCATTATTTAAGTGCTTCGAAAAAATTCAGTTTGCTGTCTTTTATCTTCATCCTTCTTATCCTCAATGACACTGTCTCACACTCTTCCTCCCCCCCCCATTTTGTAGGTGTTTTATTGTGTCTTCTCTCACTCAGCAAGTTATGGGAAGATGTGAGAGTAAAATGGTAGTATTTCTATGTTGAAATATTTGACCCAGATTTAAACCCACAGAACTATGTTTAATTTCTTATTGCCATTGTTTGCTTGATAAAAAAATAAATGTTTATCGGCTTTTTAGATATTCTGTCGCTAAGAACATCTTTTACACTGGTCATCCATAGATTAAAAAAAAACAGGAATGTCCATAAACATACATTAAGTCAGGGATACATGGCGGTCGTCAGCTGTTGTGAACTCAAGGGCATTTCGTGCATGTGTTTGCACTTCACCGCGAGCAAGCTATTGATACGGTCTACTAAATGATATACATTATTTGGAAAAGGAAAACAAAAACATACTTACATTAAAACACAGGCCCCTTGTCGTTAAACTGACGTTTAAATTGTTGACAGCTGTAAACTGTTTTGTGAAACATGACTGTGCAGTGCGGTACTGACTGCATGTAATCATTTTAAATGCGCTCACCAAGCTGGCAAATGAACAAATTCGAAATGTAAAGCCCAAAGCCGCCCAACAGATGTTTGACCGCTTTCTCTTGTTCTCTGTTCACCAAGCATTAAAATGCAATAGGTCTTGACTTTCATTAAGTTAAAGCCATTTGCTTTGCTGTACAATACCATTAGCAAAGCAAATGGCTTTGTATGTATTGCGTAAATGTATTGCGACTTATATAGCGCACGTATCACCCGAAGGCATCAAGGCGCTTGCCTTGGGAACCCGTCCTGGCTTTTCCCTGTGAGATAACCCCTACTGGGTATCCCCAGGGTGAAAGCCAGGCATCCTGCAGCGGGTGGGCCGCCGTAGTGGAGATTAAGCAACTATTGCCCAGAGTTGCAGCGTGGGACCCCATGATTAGAATAGGCATCGAGGCGAGAATTATCGAGTCCATGGACATTTTTGGGCTCAGGACCCTGCCGCGTCGGGAATTGAACCCTGGTCCCGGGCTAGACCTCTGCATCAGGGTCTGCCGCTCTAATCAGTGAGCCACACTCCTCCACTAGGCTTTTAACTTATTCAAAGGCGAGACCTATTGCATTTTGCTTGTTTACTGTTCTTGACAGAAATTTTACCATCTTTGCTTAATTTAATTCAATCGCACTAATTCTGGGATTACTTCTGGGACATTAGCCACATCTTCCGGCATTCATGCCGCACATACACTAGCCTTGACATACGGGACACAACGCTAGTGTCACTCCGGTAAGATCCTCCATTCTTGTTATTTCTGCATACTTTGCGGTAATATTTACACGCTTGTGACCCACATCTCTTTACCGGTCAAGTTGTTAATGGAAGATTTAACTTATTTTGGTCACTCTGTGGAAATAGTTTTTAGGTCGAGCGTAGAGCTGCGCACGCGTAGCATGCGCTGTCTAGCTCTGGACCTATAGTTGTTACTTTCGGGGGAATCTGAGACAGCATTCGGCCACGCACCTCTGCTGCTGTCTCAGATTTGTCCGCGTGAGCGCGCCTCGCGCTTTTGTATGTGGCTGCCCGTCCCCTGGCCTCCGAAACACGCAGGCACGCCCACAGACACACAGACACAGACACAGACACAGACACACACACTCCCCCCCCCCCCCTTTTCTCACCGGGCTCTTTTGTTGTTGGAATCCCTCCTTCTGACCGGCTCCCGATGGATGGGCGGGCGGGGCCGACGCGGCCAGGGGCTCCAGTGCTGTCCATCGCCTCTTGTATGCCATCAGCAAGCGGAGAAGTGGGCGCGGCCAAGAACACTCTGCGCCTGCGCGGAAGTGCGTGCGGCCGCCTGACGTCACTTAAAGGCAGAACCTCACGTTAGGCAGTATCTTGTTTTTAGGTCGAGCATCGAGACCCTCTTGTATACTTTAGTATACCCTCTTGCTTACTTGTCTTGTTTGCCGAGTGACTAAGTCCCTTTGGTAGGAAAATGCAAAGTGCTGGCGTGGTGCCATGCACCTGTCGGGCGCCACGCCTGTGAGGTCACCTGGGCTGTGGCCATCTTGACTGGCTGCGAGAAACCTTTCCCACGAGCCCATGTCTACATGGGACCGAGCAGCCTCCCCCGTTTGTGTTAGAATGGTGGATTGAGAACGCAACAGGCTTAGGATCAAATTCTGAGAAAAAAACATGCAAATATACACCTGTAGTTTTATGCCTATGTGTGGAGTAGATTAACAGAGTTTTGGAAAATTCTCATTTTTCGAATTGCACGAGTAAGCATTGGTATTGACAACTTGTGGGTGTTCGTTAACTTTATATTGAATGTTCGCCCTTGAAAGCACACTATCGCTGGAAACACATTTTATTGCACGTAACATTCATATAAATTAATTGACCGGCATAAAGACATGTTTTGTAAAACCCAAATATGAATTTACGCTAGTAGAGTGGACAGTTTGTGCAGCGAAGGTGACCCAACTGCAACCACGGCTTTGAGACCGGGCTGGGGCTGAGAGAGGTGTCTGTAAGCCTTTCATCCCAACAACCAGTATGAGCTCTTCAAGCACGTGCAACCGTTCAAGGTGATTGTGCTGGCCGATAAGAGAGTAAAGTTACTTGTGTGTGAGGTTGATGAGGCAAGATTACTGTGGAAACGTGTTCAAAGGTACGCCTATGCACTCTAAGGGGTATCATAAACCAGGCCTAATCTGCAGGTTGTTTGCTTGCTCTGCCCCAGCCAGCCTATAGAAATTGCTTGAACTACAGGAAGCAAAGAGTGGGAAAGCTCGCAGCCACTGATCAAAGGACGCGATTATCGGCGTGGTCGATACACCTGGTGTGGTCTTCAGTTCAGGGCATGTGCTTTTAAAAGGTGAGGACTCCCCTGCGCCTGCTCACACGGCGCTCTTGTTTTTTTTTTCTTTTTTAATCCGACTACAGAGACTTTATAACTGGGTATAATCAGTTACCTTTTTTTTATTGTTTTCCCTACCAAAGCCTTCCGCCCTCACACCCTCACTCACCCTCACACCCTCACCCTCACACCCCCCTCACTCACCCTCACTCACTCTCTCTCTCTCTCTCTCTCACTCACTCACTCACTCACTCACTCACTCACTCACTCACTCACTCACTCACTCACTCACACACACACACACACACACACACACACACACACACACACACACACACACACACACACACACACACACACACACACAGGATAGGAAAGCATAGCATAACAAAACACAACAAAGCATTGTATAGCATAACATAACAAAGCAGAACAAAACATAGCAGAACAAAACATAGCATACCATAAAACAAAGGATAGGAAAGCATAGCATAACAAAACACAACAAAGCATTGTATAGCATAACATAACAAAGCAGAACAAAACATAGCAGAACAAAACATAGCATACCATAAAACAAAGCATACAATAACAAAACATAGCATAGCATAACATAGCAAAACACAACAAGCATAACATAACAAAACACAACAAAACATAGCATACATAACCAAGCATAACAAAACATAGCATAACAAAACACAGCATAGCATAACACATCAAAGCATAGGATAGCAAAACATAGCATAACAAAACATAGCATAGCATACAGCATCACTCCGCACCACCACACCATCACTGAGGGGCACCACAACATCGCTATGTGCTACCACAGCATCACTGAACGCAACAACATCACTCGTTGGCCATCACAACATCACTCAGCACCACCACAGCATCAATCTGTGCAACCATTCAACAACACATGGTTCAAATATGTTCTCTCAATGTTTCAAGCTTTATTACAAATTTAACAAAAAGATGTTAATATTTCACTTCTGTTATTGGATTTTAGTCACAATAAAATACACTGAACATAATCTCCACAAAAGTTATGTACAAAACTTTAAGCTATTGTCATTATAAATTACAATAACTTTTATTTAAGTATTAATTATTGAAAAGAAATTAAAAGCCATTGTTCCTTGTAATATCAATACATGTAAGTCACGTAAATACAACACATGTTGCATTACAAATGCTGTAGGTGTCACATTTGTGAAAGTTATAACTATTGGCATTGTAAATGACAAAGGTATTAATTTCGCTATTTTCAAAAACAAAACATAAATAAAAAAGTTGTCATTTACAATACCAATAGCTCAAACTTTCCTAATGCGAGACCTATTGCATTGCAAATGCTTGTTTCACTTGTTTGGACCCATGCTTTCATTTATTTTTCACTTGCTTGGACCCGCGCTTATATATGACCTGCTCTGATCAAACGTACTAATTTATGCTGTATAGCACGTTAATATCTCTCTCTCTTTCTAATCACCACACTAGTCTCACTAATAATTTTCTAACATCATGCATGGTGTTGCGCTATGTACTGCAGTTTAAATGTTCACCATAGTCCACTCTTTTTCTAGTTCTTATTCTATTTGTCACCACATATAACCGTTTAGCATCGGTTAATCGTACACTTAACCAATACATTTTCGTTACTAACCTCGTGTTGTACGCAGAGCTCGTGTTTTATCCGTGGCTTTTTTAGTTTCATTTTTTAGATTTAACTTCCCCTGACAAAGGGTTCTGCTCGAAATGCATTGGGTCTATACTACCTGATCCATCGGGTTCAAGAGAATTCGACCTACCCATGTCTTTGACACCTATTGTTTGAAAAATGTTTACTTCATTTCAACGATGATACAGAATAAACACTATGCAACATTAACTCTGTTTACCTGTTGAACTACAGTGGATCAATCCCTTTTGGGAATTTAGTTGTGCAACCGGGGGAAGTTACCCGAAGGGATACGCTTCTTTAGCTCATTGTTTATTACGCTGGTGATCAGTCAGTGATACCCTTGTTCCCAGCAGAACTTAATATTCAATTACTCCAGTACACATACAAGCGATTCTTGTGTGCATATACCACTACTTCATGACTACAGGCTTTCCCATTCTTGGACACTATCGGGAGGGCTGATGGCTGTACTGCTGAATTTCTACCCATGTCCTGCAGTATCTGCTGCATAGTTACTCAGGCATATTCTATGAGGAATTAAAAATGAACAAGGTACAAGCTTATGGGTTTAGTATTTGTTTCTGGGTTCTTCCTATCATGGAGATTTTTTTAAGTCTCACCTATGCAGCGCAAGCGCTGCTTTAGAATGACCTCTTGGAATCACTCTGGGCTTTTTTGGTAACTCATGCATGTTCTGCACTGTTTCCAATGAGCCCTCATGCATATGCGGCGTTTGCCTTACGAGAGCGAGCAGCGGCACCATCTGTTTGCAATTATCTCACTCGCGCTTTGGAAACTTATGGCGCCGCTGCTCGCTCCTGCAAGGTAAGCGCTGAGCATGCATTGAGCCTCTTTCTGTGTAAGAGGTACCTCCAGGGTCGAGGCGGTACCGCCTACTCTTCAGGGTTCCGTCCCAACGTTCGACGCAAGCCGTTTGCCTATGAACCTGCGGCTGTTGGAAGAGGCGGCAGAGCTGCGGTCTGCCTCCACCCCCTACCTTCACCGCAGCAGGCTCCACACTCGCCCGCTCATGCTTTGGGGTGTCTGTACAGCCCCTCCCCTCTGAACTTGGGGATCCTTCCTTCCCAACCCCTGTTCCGGAGCACACACAATGCGATCACATGGTGCGTGCCCGCTCCGGCACTCCTGTGATGTCACTCGCAGTCTTCGTCATGTTGCTGGTGGCAAAACATATCAAAGTAGAATGGGGTGTGGGTTCGGCAAGTAGTGATTGATTTAGGGGCATCGTTGAACTGGCGTTGGCCAGTTACAAACAAAAGATTTCCAATCACAGACAACAGTGTATTTTAGAGTAGTAGAGTGATCGAGAACCCACAGATGATTTCTGCGCTTGAGGACACTTTTTGATATAGTTAGCATTTTCTTTGAATTCAAGTAAAAATAACTTGTATAGTAAAATGTACCAATCCATTGTAAAGGACAGCCAAACTTCCTGTCTTAAGATGGCTGCCAACTTTTTCTGAAAGAGAGGCACATTGTTTTCCTGCTTCCGTGTCCGTTCCTTTGTTATATATGGTCGTGACTTTTGCCAACAACCAATGCTCACAAGCACAGCGGATCTGGAATTGGTCTACTTTAGAAGGTTGATCCGTACGCAAGACCCTATCGATGATTGGGACCATTATCGTCTAGTTCTTACAATTATAAATATTTGTAAAGCGCACAGATGTGACATGGAAAACATTGTACATGGGTGTAAGGCAAATCATTCGGTGTACTTTGCCTACGCTATGTGGCCCTTTCCCATCACATCCTCCACATGTTTAATTTTCGTCTCTCTGGGGGAACCCTTGCATCATATTTTTCTTTCTAAAGCAACTCATTTTGTAAACTAGTGTTACCATAAAAAAAGTCGACCACAACAAACTCCCCTGCCGCAAGAAGTTGGGTCTGCTATATAGACTGATAATGGGTTATGAACACATGCCGTTTGGAAACCGGAAAGACCATTTTGAAAAAAATAATAGAAGGGATTCATTTTCTCCATTGACTTGCATTGAAGTTGAGGCATTTGTAGGCAGTAGTGGTGATAGAGCGCGGGCTCACCTGCTTGTTTACACATACTCACCTGGGCCCATAAAGACCTACACACTTTGAACAGTTTGAGTTTGAGTTTAGTCTTTATTGTTTAGTTAATTAAAACCATAACAAATTTCCTTTACAATATTCAGCCAAAATTAAAATAAAACATCCTAAAAAGAGAAATCAAATAAGCATTAATTTCAATAAAAGTAATTCCAAAAGATATCTTTCCTAAAACCTTAAACTAAAAACTTCCTTCAGGGTTTGTCCTCTATCCTAAGAAGTCTTAATGATGTTATATGATCATTGACGGGCTTGCTTTCAAGCATTTTTCAAAGGCCAACAAGAACTTTACCATCTTACAATTCATTTGGGGAGCTGTTGAGTCCAAGCCACCAATGACTGCCGTCCTGCATGTGCGTATTCTCTTAACCAGAAAGATTTTCTTTAAGAAAAGCGATCGCTCCTTGTTCAGCTTCTTACAATGGCATATTATGTGAATTAAATCTTCCTTTGTGTTACCACAAAGACGACAATCAACAGATTCAATGTGCTTCCAGGTAGGTTCGTCGGCAAGAGTTGGAAATTTGCCGAAGCGCAAGGCCATTAATCTTTTTTTGATAAAAAATGGAGTAAGTTGTGTCCAAATAGGCTGCCGGGGTAAGAGTTTTGTAACTATTGATCACAGACCATGAATGGGAACGATGTGAAAAAAATTCTTTATCAGTGATCAACGAATGAAATTTGGCGGCTTTATTTAATGCCTGTTTGAAGGAAATAAAGGCACATTTTTTATCCCATAGTTTGGAAGAGCATGTTAGCTCCAGTGCACGTGACAGGAATTTATTTGCCTCTGATTTTTTTTGCATTTCCAGTTCCTGCCATAGAAATTTGTTGAGGTTATTATCGCTGGCATTTTTCTTAATTTGATACCACACCTTAATGCATGTATAAAATCTTCCCAATGACACTTTGAACAGGTAAACCTACGCTTAATCAGAATTTTAATTTACCATTTAGGACCTATACCATTTGACTTACCAATTTTTGTCACCGGTACCTAGAGTACTGTGGCACTTCGCCTGGGATTTCAAATAGGCTCACGGACACCGGGGTGCTTGGCAAAGCGGGTTTTATTACTTTGTACAGACGCCTCTTCTGCACTGGTAGGCGGTAGAATGGGAGGGGGTCGTCGATCTCCTCTGTCGTGCTTCTCGCGGTTCCCAGTCTCCGCTCCCGGTGTCTCCTGGGAGTCGTAGGCCGATCTTCCGCCGTTGTCCTCGCCGGTTCAGCAGCCCCCAGGAAGGAAAGGACACCAGCGTTAGTGCGGCACCCTCTCGCGGGTTGAAAAGGGAAGGGGTAGTGAGGACACACACGTGCTATTTACAAAACCCTGTCTCAGTGCCGGTATGTGAGGGGGGGGGGGGTTTAACACTAGGTGTGCCGAATGCACGTCAGGGGGGTTTACTCCACCTCCGTCCCGCCCAGCCCGTGAAGCGAGCCCGTACCTGTTCTAGCCACACTTCTCGGGAAGTGTGACTGGGCGCTGCGCCGTCCCGTTGGCCTCCCGGCTTGTCGTTGGAGTCTCGGTCTCCGCCTCCTGCTCCTTCCGGGCTCCGCTCTTCTTCCGTTGATGTCTCCGTCCTCCGCTCTCCCGGAGTCGCCTCCTCCGTCCTCGGCTCTTCTCGCGGCTCCTCCGCAATCCCCCCAGTCTTCCTCTCTCCTCGATCTCCAGTCCGCTCCTTCCGCTCAGTCTTCTCGCCAACACACTCCTTCTCCACCTCTGGGTGTATCACACACCTGAGCAGAGTCTGGGCTGGGTTTTACCTGCAGTAGGTGGGCGGTGTCTGGCTCCAGCTCCGCCCAATTAAAGAAACATGGGTCCATTGTATACATCTCTGGGTCATAGGTCGTGTCCGCTGGCGTCTTCCAGGCGTCTGTATGCTGTGCAAAAAGAGGTGAGATGTTAACAGGTAGGCAGGAGGGCCCGAGTCCTCCTCGTCACAAGTACCTAAGGGAGCAAGTGTATCAGAATAATAGTCAAGATATAAACATTTGCACTCATTAAAATAACCAAAGACTCGGGAAACATTTGAACACTTTATCTAAGTAAATTCTTAAATGTCAGAGTCCATACTAAATTACTCAAGGTTTGTTCAATTTGGAAGAATATAATCAAAGCAAGATGATGCAAAAATATTATGAGACTTTCTCTAAGCATTGAAACAAAGGGAGGGTAGAAAAGGGAAACAGTACAATGACATACCCACGTGAATTTTATATTTACCTAGAATGGTGTGAAGACCAACCCTGGCCACGGGCTGGAATAAAGAACATGACTTCTAGTAGTTCAGATGCCAGTAAGACAGCACAGGTGTAGATCAGGACCAGTGATGACCAAATTATGATAGATTCAGGTTGGAAACAGGTACCCTCAGCTAAGTGCAACGCCAGCGTCACACCCCTCACTGCGGCTAACAGTTCGATCCTGATTGGGTTAGCGAATTCTCTCCCTCCAGTACCCCGATTGGGTTATAGATTTCTTCTGACAGAGTGCTCCGCCATCATCTCTGCTACCTCTGCTCTCGATTGCCTATTGAGTGCGTTGGGTCAGTGACAGGTCAGCTATTCGGACAAGTCGGACATTCTAACTAGCTAAGCCTACCTTAGTTATGTCATTTTCCAGGGCAATGTTGCAAATGTGTGTATTCCCTCAATTTGGTTGGTCAAAAGACGAGGAGAGGTCATCACACCATACAAGTTATGAGGTCACTTGATTCATATATTCAAATTAATGTTCCCTCCCATAGTTTTATTCTCCCATGCACTTTTATTCCTCCCAACAATGGATTTTTCAATAACAAATACAATGTATACGAAGATTGGTAAGTTGTCTTCCTTTCCGTGGGTCAATAGTTCATTTTCCCAGGTGCATCGCAGGCAATACTGTTGTTGGTATAGATTCAATGCCATGGCTTGTGGACTCGGGAGAAATAAGTACATGCACATTGAGAGTCTCAAGATGGAGTTCAGCAATGACACATCCGGCCCAAATACGAGCTAGTAGCAAAGTCAAAGAGAAACCGTTTTAGAACAAAGAATAAATGAATGCATTGTAAACCACTTATCTCTACTCTATTCCCATTACTTTATTTTAACTACAGCGTCTAGGAATTGAGCAGAACGAACAATCTAATAAAAGCAGCAATGCAAGCGTTAGAACATGAAAACATAGAACAACCGTCTTTAGTTCTAGTGCGCAGAAGCAAAACTTTCCCACCAAAGCAGAAAGTACGTCATGTCACGTGAGTGTGACAGACGCACGCACTGAAAAATTCCCGCGTTTCGCCAGCCATATTAGGTTACTCGAGTTACGATTAGTAAGAAACACATTGTCAAGCTTCCCCAACTTACTAGAAAGGTCATGTTTTGCAATGTTAATAAGACAAAACGTGTTTATTAGAATGTAATATATTATTACGGGAGTATTGAGTCCGAGCAAGTCTCTTTACGAGCAAAACCTTGCTGCATCAGTAGGTTAAAACAAAGTACTTTTTGTCTTTAAAATAATCGCGTCTCCTGTCTGAATAAGGTCTGTTAGGATGTGTTTGTGCATAGTTCAAAAGCCGTGAAACTAAAAATGATGATCCTTTGACATTGAAATTCTAGCTTGTCGTGGACTTTCTATTCATATCTGTTAGAAATTATGCAAACATACATTGGTTCGACACAGCTAGGTTTAGTCTTATCTATTTTGTGTAGCTGCTGAGAGGTGCCACTTGTATACAATTTTATATAGTGCTTAATTTGGTGCGTATGGTGTGCACAATTGTTTTCTCAACTGTATACTTCCCTTTATTAATGCAGTTGAGCTTCTAACCTCTTGTCTGTGAAAAAGAAAATAGTTAAATGGGTTGTTGCACCCGTTGCACAGATCTGTGTTCAATCTGCAGTTGTCATGGATGAGAAATGGCCTCTGTCCTGAGCTGCCGACTTTGGAATTGAGGAACTACAACATCCTTTGACTCGGGACCGATCAATTAATCTCTCTCTGCGTAAACAAAAAACAAGCATTGGCATAGCCAATAGCCTTTGATACCTTCTAAGTGTTTAGCCATGCCACAGTTGTTTTTGCACCAAGGATATTGTGCTGCATAACTAAATACTTATAAGGTCCCAAAAGCTAGACCTATTGGCTATGCCAATGCTTGTTGTTTGTTTTGTAGGTTTCCTACTCAGAATACACCTTAAGACCAGTTTTGACTGGGGTTTTATGTGATGTGTGCTAGCCTCAATCTGGAGGCTTGATGTTATCTCTTAACAAAGGACATAGTCACAATATGGTGACATGGTGAGGAATGATTTTCATCTAGGCAAGGCAAAACTTCATTTCGATATAAAAGGGACAGGCTTTAGCCTTCACCCACCTCACCAGGTACCCTTCATGGGCAGGGGGACATGGAGAATGTGCGCCAGTTGGTGTCTTCAGATAGACATCACCATTATAGCATAAAGGGGATGAGCATTTTTGGGCAGTAAACTAGTAGTCCGATGGACCTCTGCATTTAACAGTGAATTCATAATGTGCAGGTTCCCATACTTACGATCTGCATCCTTCATTCATTTTCCATTCCTAGTTGGTAATCATTACTCCATTTATGACGACTGAATTGGCCTTGTGCAAGGGACAGCCAGGAGACAATTGCTCCCAGCAATGGCACCAGTTAAAGGGCAGAATCGCCTGACTAGCACTGCGGTGGTAGCAATTTTCCCTCGCACATCGCTTGGGTTGAGGTAAGTATCACTCAGAATGTGGGTACTTATTGAGTGTCTCCCCAGCTGGAATGTCAATCTAAAAAAACAAAAGGTAAAACACAAGAAAATCTCTAGGTCGCTGTCATGATTTTCGTAAATTTCCAATGATTGGGCCAACAGAGCATCACAAAGGCATGCAGAGGACTCTCTTCAGTAGATCTCAACAAATACAATAATTTTGTCCTATGTTTCTGTAAGTAGCAGATCATGTTAAATTAGTTTATATTGTGCTACAATGCTGTGCTTTAATGTTTTCGTTGGTGGCATAGGAGATTATAAACTGGTGTATATTGCCCTTCATTTTTGGGAAACATACTTTACAGCATATGCAACTGTTACCTACCAAATATAGACAGGCATACAGTTGTTTGCCCAGCTCAATTCTCCTTTCAGAGGCACCGTTCTATTGTGATTCTCTGGGTCAGCCTGACTATTTGTTTCATCCCAAGTTATAAACGTAATGCACATTTTTGCAACTTCTCTGACGAAGTCAGTTATTTAAGTTAACTAAAATTAACTAGAAACATACAACAGAAACCCCTCCTCCCACTAAGAGGGATATTCAAATTCTTCAGAGTGTTTTGAATTAAGGCAAGGAGAACTATTAACATTTTGAGTTTGAATTCTGCAATGTGTTGATTCTTAAAGTGCTCATGTTTTTGTGTCATTTATGGAAAAATGGCAATTCCTGGTTTTTCCCACTTTCATTTTTAACAAGGTAGGAGTGAAAATGGGATGAGAGAGTTGAAAGCAAGTGTGCATTTGTGCGTTTTGAATACACTTGCAAGTCTGCCTCTGGCGAGGGCCTTGCACATGAGTGAATTAGGACATTTGGCGCGAGTGAGGGAAAGGTGTTGTGTGATATTGGCCCTTAAAATTAAGTTGAGCCTATGAACGCGGTTGCTCACGATTTTTTTGTGATGAAAATTAAAACGTTCCTCATTTTCCACCAAACTGAAAATGGTGTCCTTTAACAGTTTCTTTTAACGCCTGCGTTTGTTGAGATGCGGCATTTGATTTTTTTCTTTCCAAGCAAACCTTTAGTCTGGAGCTTTGAAGGGAAGTTCTCCTTTTAATAGAATCCTCTATTTGTTGCATAGTTTCAGAATATAATTTAGTCTGTTTATGAACCCAAAATATACCTGTTCACACTTTTTTTTTTCTGATCATGTTTATAAGATGGTAAACTTTGTTGGGGAACTAAAAGTTGTGGTTTTCTGTTGGCGACAAGTTGCTTTCCACACAACTTTTGTTTGAGACTGTGATCTAATTATTTATGCTCATAATGTGCTTTTTGTTGTTGCTGCTTTAGGGTAGTGTTATTTTGATGCATTCCTGCTATTATTCGTTTTATTTCCGGACTCTGTGCGCTGTACTTTGAAATCACTCTACCATACCAAATATCCGCTCTATTAAATCTTGTACAAACAGATGGGACATGAAAATTGTTGGACAGTGCAGATTACAGGTGTTATGCCAACTGCACCCTTAAACATATTGCACCAATGTGGAATTGCTTTACAATACCGAAGTAATGCTTTTGTGCAAAGCCTTGGTGGCAGTGTGGTCTGTGATTAGCTCTAAGAATGTAGCTCCATTATCTGATGTGTTTACCATTTGCTATACTGATTGTGCAACATTTACATGGTTTCTCAACTTTGTGTTTTTACTTTATAGACAAACCAAAATTGCCTGAAAACTACACAGATGAAACGTGGCAAAAACTGAAAGAAGCAGTTGAAGCCATTCAGAACAGTACGTCAATTAAATATAATCTAGAGGAACTATACCAGGTCAGTAACTGCCAGATACAATTTTTCTAATGGAAATAATCTTGAATCATCAGAGTTTGAATAAGCAGTTGACTGAGATAAATAGTTATGGTAAAGGACTATAGTAGAAAAATATTCAACTTATGCTGCTGTCTTGAGGCTTATTTAGAATTGATACTTTAAAAAGAAATGTTCCAGGTAGAGGCTGTGCGTAAAAAATGTAAACCCATGTGCTGACTGGGACCAGCTGTCGAAGGACCTGTAAAAAGTAGTTTGTTCTTCGTACTGTTTTCGTCTGCTTCTACCTACCTCCTCACCAGTTCACTGGTTAAGTGTTAACCCTTATTTGTGCATTGATAAATACAGTATGCTGCATATTTGTATTGTATGCATTTCTTGGAAAATCGGTGCATTTTTTCCCCTCAATACATTACATCAAAATTGAATGAGGACTATGGTAGTGGAAGACAGTGGAACAGGTTTTCAGTAGTTTGTGCTATATATAATACTTAAAATGTAAACTTATGCCCTTTAGCCCTACCTCTGTAGGCCTCTCAACTGTCTTAAACTCTGCTTTCACTACCAAACCAAGTAAGTTTCAACTTTGGCACCCTGCATTGGATATTTTGTACAAGTAGAAGGTTTTCATTAACTGTCTTGGGCATTTGTAAAGTTTAAATCTAGATGTAAAGCACCTCGGCACTCTTTTTGGTTGAAGGAATGAACATTAGTTTAACTACAACGAGTAGCGAGAGTACCCTTCCTGTCTAAGTTTTTTTAATTAACATCAACATTTTTGTTTGATATGCATTCATCTTAGTTAAGCACAGAGTGTTCTGACTAATTCAGTTCTGTTTATACGGTAACTGCCTTTGTCAGTTATTTTCCAAGATGTCATCGTCACATTAGCATTCTCCAGTCCCTTGCAAAGAATTTGATTAGTGCTGACGCAAAGTCTGTCAAAGAATAAAACTCCTCTTCGCCATTAGGCTCCAAATTTTGTATCTGTTGATTCAATTTCTACTTTTCATCTTATGGCTTCACTGACTGTTTTCTGGCCACTAGCATCTGGACTACTAGATTTGTCCCCTTTTTTTTTTAGATTGTACATTTGAGCGACTCAAAGTGTCCTCCTTGTTTTCCTTAGTCTTCTTAGAAAGGTTGAATATTATTGTAGTGTGGATTTTCCTACTTTACTTCTCCACTATTTATCGTTTTTTCCCCTGATGTTTGTTTTAATGATATTTTATAAGCTTTTTCACAACATCTGATATAACATCTGATTTATCTGCAATACAGCACAACTGACATTGTAAGGCTATACAAATCAATACAGTTGCAACATGTTACATCGCTGCCAATTACATTAAATTTCAAGTCCAATGTGCAGTCGGCTGGTGTATTGTCTTGGCATTCAGAACTTAATTATAATCAACATAACAATGATGTTATATAACATAACATTTGCCCCACCCCTTTGGATCATCTGTTGTATGCTTATACATCTCTTTAAGTACCCTGTCCAATCTTGCTATACGTCTATGAATTGTCCCAGCCGCCCCACTTTGCTCGTACAGTATGTAAGTGTAAACTCCTATGCCTTTCAATGTCAAGGTTTCTTGTCATTGTGTCCTCTAGAGCCTAATTGTGTGCAGGGTGTTCTGCTGCCTGCTCCACATCGCTTTCAGGTATGTCCACTAGTGCCACCGGGTGGCTCTGCCAGGCCGTTCGGAAGTCTGATAAGATTGCGTCCCATGCCGACGCCAAAGGCTGCTTCCATAGCCCCAACTCATCTTCTCGGTAGAGTGCCATGCTTTCCGCTTGCGCCCAGCATAGTAGGGATTGATACTTTGATGCCAGGGGGGGTCAGGGGACTTCCCTCGGTGTAGAAGTAATTGCTTAGCCACTATTGAACCCAAATCTATATATCTAGTCGTCACCTTGTATTTTTTGAGCATTTGGTATAGTCCTAGTATGCACATTTTCCATGTCCAATCCAATGTTCGACCTGTGCACTGGGTTAAGCACCTGATGACAACTCCCCAATATGGTTGAATAGCTGTACATGACCACTACATATGCAGTAAGTATGCCCCTGCTTTGCCACACTGCGCACATTTGGTGCCTTAGTGGACAAAATATTTGTTTATTTTTCCCGGCGTCAGGTAGGCCCCGTTTATTATAAAATTGAATAAGCCTAAACCTAGCATTACGGGGAGGTGTATGGGACTATAAAGTATGTGTTCCCATTCCCGGTCTGTGCTGGGTCTCAATAAATCTGTAACCCAATGGATCTGTAAGGAAAGTAATTGCGGTGCCGCGTGGGTTCTAAGGGATCCTACGAACCATCTGGTAAGGTGGCGACCCACCCCCAGTTCATGCAAATATTGTGTGGTTCAATGAGTAGCAGGTTCTTTTGCCACATTTCTCCATGTTGCGCTCCGCGCACGTGTCGCTGCTGCGTGAAGTAGAAACTGGCCTTGTGGTAGACCCGAGCTTTCATCCAGGTCCTCAAAGGGGGTGAGCTGCCCATCATTGTATAAATCGCCCAATCTAAGTATGCCCGCTTCCTCCCAGTGTTAGTTCTGCACTCGATATTGCTTGATGTCTCCTGGAAGTGCCCAGTATGGGAAAGGATGGTGCATATGGTGGTACCATATGTGTGATGTGAAGACAACGACGGTAACGTTGATACACCACTCGCACCAATATCTGAATGGGCGTGCCACCCTTTTTGCTGTGGTGGAACTACGGCATCTTTTTCTTTAGACATTGATTGTTTTAAGTTTATGAAAAGATGTTAACATAGTTGTCGGTAGGTTAAACTCACGTTACCGTACAAACTATGTATGGTTGCTTCAAATCCTTTGAATCCCTGATCTATATATTTATCATATATTAAATATATGTTTATTTTGAAGTAGATGTTTGCCCTGTGTTATTTTTCAACTGTTCTTGGAAATGTTTCATTGATTGTTTTGATTAAATCTGTTGTTCACCACTGACAAGGGTGTAACCTTGAGAAATACCTTTGAGTTAGTATCTTCAACATTTTTTAGAGAAACAAAATCCCTTGCAGGCAACCTCTCCCTCTTTTTAAATCTTTATCGCCAAAGCCTCCAAGGGTATATTGGGTTCCCCACTTTTTTTGAAACTGTGGTGGGACAGCGTCACTATCTGTGGCGGGACAGCGTCACTATCTGTGGCTGAGTGTATCCCGCTGTGCTGTGTCCTCAAGGTGACGTGCACTGAGCCAGCGCGCCACCCACCGAAGCTGTGCCGCCAAATATTGTTCCATGTTGGGCAGTGAAAGGCCTCCCTGGGCATTCAGCGGGTACATTTTAGCCTGCTCCATGGCAGCTTCCAGCCTGGTCAGATCTCTCTCTTGACCTCGCAGTCTAGTTGTTTCCTAATACACCAACTCAACCGCATGCACTGCCCCCTGACTACTGCCTTGTCTGCATCCCATAGAACACCCATGTCCGCAGCTGATCCCCTTATTACTCTCAAAATACGCTTATATTGCTGTGCCTACTGCTGCTCTGAACGGGAGATCCTCCAGCGCCCGAGTCTGAAGCCTCCATAAGGTTTTGATGGGACCTCCACCTTGTCCCTGTAATGTCATAATGTGCAGGTTATGATCTGAGTGTGTTTTTCCAAAGTAATCCGCGCTGTGGCACTGTGCTAGTAGCGGCATACTTAAGACAAAACGGTCCATAAGGATATGTAGGCCGTGTGGGTGTGAGTAGTAAGAGTATAATCGCGCCCATGGATTGAGGGCTTGGATGATTCAGGCTGGCAGCATCACGCTTTCCAACTGAGCGCTGCATACTAGTTCATGTTCTCTGCTAATTGGGATGTTGGCTGTGCATCTTGGGCCCACTTCAGCCTCTGTCTATACCTCCACCAAACTTCAAAAATGGAAGAATTGTTGGTCCCTAGGCCGATCTTACTTTGCTCTTTGAACATCCTTTGCCAGTTTAGTTAGCCACCCAGCCAGTGCCGCGCCAACTAAGGTGAGGCAAAGTATTGTTCCTTCTCATCCTTTAACTTTTAATGGAGATGGGAATAAGAACTTGTTTTCCAGACCTTAGTCTCTCAATTTACCCTTTGCCACCTTAAGAGATTTTCTTTGTTTCTGTACTTGTGTGAATTCCAGGAATATATTTATTGTGGAAACTCTGATGCAGCTCTTATCCCATACGTTTTGATGGCCCATTGTCTCGGGTGTTCAAGTGCGAACATAAAAACATTTACATGCTAGAGCACAGGTACCTTGCTCTTCACTGTTTTGTTATATTATATTTGGAAATATTTGAATTGCTCCTGTTGTGAGAGGGCATCATCCTGTCAAAAACTTAGATAAGTCGCTCAAAACATGTTTCTGCCATTTGGGCAATGGCCTGCCCTCCATTTGCTGAAAAAGTTCCCTGGCATGCAGAAGTCAATTAAGCAAGTAATCTCCCAAAGTGATCTTCACCGGACCGGGGTTTTTCAGTCTTCCGTTTATAGCACTTGAATACATTATTTGTGCTGCTTGGTAGTATTTAATAACATTTGTGTTTTTCCAAACAACTCTTGTGGTGTTTATTGGAATGATTTTGTAGAAGTTTTAATTTTACAGATAAGTTGGTAAATGATTCTTTGAACAGTCCTGTAGGAAATTGTATTTCACTTTTATAGACGAGGGCATAGAAAGGCACAGCCATTTGGCCAAAAGAGTTTAATTTTTGAAGTTTTTGTGAGGACTCAAGGTCCTTGCACAATTAGGCACCCCCTGCGTGAGGTATTCAGCAAGATGTGGCATGTGTTAGCCTCAGATATACCCCATTCATGTCTCTGGATCACACCCTATGCTCCACTGTGTAAAACGTGGACTCCTTTTTAAAACCTCAATTACTGTATCACTGAATTGGCACAAGTCTACTGAGATGGAAATGGTGTTCAATCGAAACTCGAGAGGAGTGACATCCTTCTCTAAAAATAAAAGTGGCGACGCTGTAGGTACATTAGTGTAACAATTTTGTGGAAATTTGTTTGAGATTGGCATTTTGGTTTTGCAAAGAATCTTACCCCGTCTTCCTCCCTTTTGCCCCAGTTTTCCCTGAACTGCTGGACATTTTCTTAACTAAATATTAATGAAGCAAATGTGTCCTTGATCTGTAAGGACAACCACAATACGTTGACCAGCTTACACCATTAGTTTGTTCCTTTTTAATTTGTTTGATTGTCCTTTCATCTAAGTTAAGAGATGAGGCTGAGTCTTGCAATATGTACAGTGGTAACACTGTTCATCTTCCTCTCAGTCTGCCTGGTGCATCCCCAAAAATTCCACTTGCTTTTCCTTCTGCATTGTTGTGTTTATTCAGAACAAGATTATCAGTTGGGGGAAATTAGAGAGAAGTTCAACACGAAGGATGATTTCACATCCGCATGTCTACTGTCTCTAGCACAGCTAGTATTCTATTCTTCGCTGAGTAGGTGTGTGTTTATGTATGAACCCTTGTCTACCTGCACTGTATCTGTGTGTGTGTGGTAACTAGAGGCTTGCACTACTGCCATTCTGTACCTACTGCGTGAAAGGTTTGTAGAGGTGCGCCTGATTTGTGGGTAAAAGGAAGCTATCTTGCTTTGTCCAGTCTGGATGTCCTCATCCTGCTTCCTACCCCAATCCATTTCTCCCGTTCCAACCATTAGCACAATATCAAAAAAGCAATAATTTAGCAAAAGTTTATTTACTATTCCATCTCGCAAATGTCTTTTTGTAGGCTCGAACAGAAGAAAAAAGTTCCTTATGACCTGCGCAATTAGGGTATCAAACTTAATAAATATGTAGTTATTCAATCCACTAGTAATGTAAAGATTAAAACATATTCATGGAAGACTAGTTTACACTTGTAAACTTCTCATACATATATTTTACATCTTAATAGCAAGCGCTCAATACTCAAGTGATCGACAGTGAATGGAAAAAAAAATGTGGCGCAGCAGCGTATATAATACTTTAGACAATGTAACAATAGTACATTTCATTTTGTGTAGTTTGGGTCCCAAGGTTTCAGGTACCGTAATAGTTCAAAACAAATCAGTTCCTTTTGCTAAAGTTGTGGGCGCTATTTCGACTCGTAGGGTATTAAGGGTCCTTCAGGACAAATACCAGCAATTAGAAGTCGATCCTGGAAGGCTGATAAATATGAGCGGTGACAAAGAAACTGCCTCTTCTAGCTGCAAGGAACAGATGGCATCCCTTCAACAGCCAGTGTAGATTATTCCTGTTTTTGATTTGAAACATAAACAATGCACTAAATATCCATTCATCAAATGGTTTGACTATCTCTGTGTGGAAGAATAAAAATACACACGTCAAGCAATAATACATAATCATTCCAAGCGAAAGATAGCAGTAGGGAGGGCTAATCCTAGCTCAAGACCTTAATAGAATTGAATAGTCTTATTCATGGGTGCTTTAAAAAAATAGATGTTATGACTGGACTGAAGGCTTCGCATTGTGCAATTGAAGGCTGCAATCATAGAAAAAGTGTACTTACCTGCTCGTAGTAAAATTCCTTAAGCTTTTGCTCGGCTCTGACAACCAGTCTACAATGCATATGATGTTTTCGATGCAAGTCCCAACATTGAAACATTTAGAAGCCATTGCAACTTTTATTAAGTGGGCCCCAAACATGAAAGTATCAATGCCCGCTTCAGAGAGTATCCGTAGGATGTGGCTGTATGCATGTAGAAGAAAAATTAGCGCTTGATCGGAACCAGAAGTCAAGCGTACTTGTATGCTTGAAGAGAATTTACAACACACATTTTTGGCTTTGTGGTACAGGTTTTAGAGTTTCATAATAAGGACATACTAGCAGTTAGATTATCATGGGGTGAGGCAAAAAGCTTGATGTGTATAACATCTATGCGAGTGGTACCAAGGGAAAGAAGTTGGATGTGTTGGTAGCCCTAGATTCATTGCTTGATCAGCATTCCAGGGGCATAAATGTAATATTAGCAGGTGATTTTAACCTTACTTTTGAACCCCTTTTAATCGGGAACTCTAATTTTTATGATGCTGAAGACGAGTTGTGGAGTATCCCAAAATTAGACCTAAACCCCATTAAAAAAATAGACTGAAACCGTAATTCAGATGAACTCCCTCTGTATGGGGAGAGGTCTGAGGGCCACAAACGGCAGAACCCAGTCAGATAGACTGTGCACCCACCTTCAATAATGGCTCTAGTCAAAGCCGTATTGATTATGTTTGAATTAATTGTGAGTTATGGTACACACTAAGGGATATGAGTGTTGTTGACTGTATCGAAAGTGATCACAACCCATTAGCTGTGGTTTTCGAAATTAGAGTAGACAAAGCTACATCCCACCCTGAAGGTGATCTAATAACCCTTGATCTAATTCCTTCAAATAATATGAGGCGCCTGAAATGGGCAAACTTGCTAGTTAATCCTGAAGTCTTAGCAATGTTGGCAGTAGGTGCAATTACTGCAACCTCAGACTTGGAGAAACTCTTGCTTAACAGGGCCTCGTCTGAGGAGGTTATTGGATTTCACTCAGAGTACCTTAGACCGCTTCGCACCTATTTTTTTAAGACTGTTAAAAATAGGAGTACCAACCTGAAGAAGGGAAGTATCTGGTTTATCAAGGATTGTAAAGAGCCCCTTAGCTCCCTGGGGAAAGCGATAAAGTGTGGCGACATGCCTACGGTTCGGTATGCTAGGCAGAAATATAAGAAAGCCCAGGAAGTGGCAAAGAAATCCTGGGATGATAACAGGTGGCAGGAACTTAAAAGCACCTGTGAAAATAAAAACCAGAAGATATTCTGGGATGTAGTAAAATGGGGCAGAGGCGGGACACATGCAGAACCAATCAACTATGTAAGTCTAGACCAATGGGTAAAGCACTTTCAATTACAATATGAGTGCAGTAATGATGAGGAGGAAAAACTTGATCCCCCATGTGTCTACTATGACAGTTCTGCCTTTAGTAAAGTGGATATTGATACTGCATTGGGCACCCTGCAGGGAGGCAAAGCGCCAGGATCTGATGGCGTCCCAGTTGATATTTTTCTCCATGATCGACCTACATGGAGCCGCTACTTTTTACTTTTAATGAATGAAATTGCCAAGGGTGCGCTGATTCCTGAGTCCTGGAAAGGTGCTGAGATCATCCCAGTATTCAAAAAGGGGGATAAGTCCAATCCTGCGAACTACAGAACGATAGGTCTAATCGACTCAACTCAAAAAATCATGGGTCATCTTGTATTAGATAAAATCCAGGATTGGCTTATTGAGCAGGACATTCTATCTCCCCTTCAAGCAGGCTTTCATTCGGGCATAAGCACCATTCCAATACCAAGTCCAATACATTTACATTGATTAGACATTTCGCTTCACTCTTCTCTACTGGAGAACGGTGGTCCTGGAAAAATGTAGCTTGTTTGCTGCCTTTGTAGATCTAAGGGCAGCATTTGACCTTGTTTCTCGAAGTAGATTGTGGAGAGTCTTGTCTGATCCCCATGATTTACTGTCTCTTGTTGCTAGACTCCACGAGGACACTTATGCAAAGATTAGGTGGGGAAGCCAGGACCAGGTCACTTCCGCATTTAGATTGTGCAAGGGGGTGAGACAAGGCTGCGTTATGGCCCCTACCTTGTTCTCTATTTTTATAAATGGTGTTGCAGAATTCTTGGAGGACACCCCAACCGATGCACCTAAATTGGCGGGCATAAGAATTCCAATTCTTATGTTCACCGATGATACCCTCTTAATAGCAAAAACTCTGAGTGGTTTACAGTGAGCACTAATACTCTTTGAGGAATTTTATCATTTGCGGGGTCTTGAGATAAATATCCCAAAAACGAAATATATGACATTCAACCCACAAAGATCCTCAGGAGGAGTGATGCAGGAGTAATGCTATTGAATAAGCGCCCCCTGGAGAAGGTGAAAGATTTCACATACCTAGGCGTTCTTATTCAGGATAACATGAATTGGGGTAAGCATCTGGACATGGCCACATTAAAACATCGCACACAACAAACAATGGGAGGAGGGTCTAAGGGCGAGTTTACCGACCAACCAGGTACATGCCCCAAAATACAATATTTTCACAACAAAAGTGCCTGGGGGTCAAAAAATTAGTCAAACAGAGTGGATCACAACATCAATACTACACAAAAGACACCAGTGAGGACATCATCCGTGTTAGTGAATGCAGGCCAAGTAGAGGCTCAAGAGCATATGGAGAAATAGTTCCCATCAGAAGCCACACTGTACCGCCCTCTTTGTCATCATTTGGATTCTCCTTACCCAGGAGACAGAACGGCCGGTCAGATGTTACCGTGACCGATATATGTGATACGGGGTGGTGTATTGAGTACAAAAAATGAGGTGGCTGCTGAAAAAGCAGTGTTAAGGTGGTAAGAGTGTTAATGTGAGGGAGAGTAAAATTAGGTGTGTCGGGTAGACAAACAAATTTTATTAGTGTCTCCCAATCCCTAAGGTTTAAAAAGCAAGTGTGAGTGCGGGTTTTGAATAATCACCGTACTTAATAGTGGTCGACATGTTTCTGCATTATATCGAACATAGTTTCAAAATGCATTCTTCAGGACCGTGTAAAAACACTGCTACTTATAGTGATGGAAGTTAAAATTAAGATCAATATCACCTGAGCTTCAGGTACATACTCAACCGAATACTGTTGCATCGCACGGTATTGGATCCACACAGAGAGACAAACAAACAAAAAGAAAAAGAAGAACATGAAAGTGTCATATTCCCATGAGTAATATACTGTAATGGATACACATTCACATGTATATGGACAACCATTTCGAATTTGCAGACTCACCCATATATGGTGGCTGAGAGGCTTCACCCCACCTGGCTGCAGCGCAGGTATGAGGAGCACCGCTCTAAAAACAATTCACAAGTGACATTTAGAGCTGGAATTTGAAATTAAAATGAATTCACAGGGAGGCAGATTCTTTAGTGCATCCTTCAAAATGTACGTTAGTATTGTGCGGTGCTACCCGCCTATGTTCTACTCCATCGGAACGACAGAGATGCGGAGGCCGGGTTAAGTTGAAAAGAATGATAATGAAAAGCTTGGCTCTTCAGTGTTTATTCGCAAACCCCAGTGATGGTAGCGTGATCGCTTTCAGGACAGCGCGTTTGTAGCGTGATCGCTTAGCGTGTTTGTGTTGTTAATCACCAACGCGATGGCTGTTAGACCGCCAGCATACACATTAGGCTTCTCAGCGCATTAGTCCGCTGGTCGGGTGGGCAAACAAAGAGGCGAGCGCTTTCAGAGCAGCGCGTTATTAATTGGCCTGCGCCTTGTACTTCTCAGCGTGTCGGTCCGCTGGTCGAATAAGCAAACAGATGCGCGATCACTTTCAGGGCAACGCCTCTGTATTATAAACTATCAGCGCGGTAAAATACAGGCAGAAAGCGTGCGCATTGTGGGCGAGCGCTCGCCTACCTGTCCGTCGGTGTCTCCTGGCAGTCAACTGTACTGTCTGGGGGGGCACCGGCGCTTCTCAAAGACGACTGTATTATGCTTTCTCGTTCAGTCCGGCAGAGAAACAGTCACGTGATGTGGTTCAATCACGTGACACCGGGCATGCTGGGACATGTAGTCCCAAACTGAAAATTAATGAATAGAGTTGGCAACAAAGCATATTGGTCTGGGCGTAAGTTGCGCATACATATAGAGGAGCTCATGGTTCCAGGAGTATTATGAAAAAACATAATGATGTTGTAAGGGTACTGAGAGGTAAACTAGCGAAAACCCATGCGATTAGTTACATTAAGGCTCAGACTGAATAAAATAGAGTTTATTATAGGGACATCCAGGGAATTGGCTCATTTAGTCCCTCTTTATCACTGTTCAAGCGGTACACCCACTTTTGTTCGATTTTGAACAGGAAACGGCTAATGTCAGTACAAGACAGGGGTATTTGTGGTTGTTCCAGGACAGTCCAGCAAAAATCATCAGGGCCATGGCCCTTCTCCAGAAAGTGTGCGGTCAAACGAGTGGCCTGTTTTCTGCAACGCACTGTACTTTTGTGTTCTTGTATCCTCGTCCTGATTTTTCGGGTCGTCATGCCAACGTATCGGAGAGGGCATGGGCATGTTATCAGGTATATGAGGTTACTGCTGTTGCAGTTTGTAAATCTTTTTTGTCTCCAAGGGCGACTGGTCCCAATTTCGACCTCAATGGATTTACAAGTCTGGGGGCAGACAGTGCAGGCCCCACAGGGATGGTGTCCAATAACTGGAGGTAAGTCCCACAACGTACCCACTTGCCTCGGTTCTTTATTGCGTGGACGTGTGTGGACCAGCTGATCTTTTAGATTTTGTCCTCTTTTGAAGGCAAAAATAGGTAAAGCGATATCGTCATTGCCAGTCTTCAAGATCGACCAATGCTTTTTTATGATTTTCTGCACTTGGTTCGAACGAGTATTAAATGTGTTGACAAAAGCAATACGATTGGTCTTGTCTTTTGGTGGTTGTATCTCCAATAGGGACTCCCTGTTATTGTTAGACGCCCTCTTTTTTGACCGGTGAATGATCTTTTTCGGATAGTTTTTTTCACTCAGTTGGGCTTCTAGGTTCTTAGAGTGGGTTTTGAAGGCTTCTTTGCTGGAGCAATTCCTTTGTACCCTAAGAAATTGGCCAAAAGGCAAATTATCCCTCAGGGCGCGTGGATGGCAACTATCGTACCTCAATAATGCATTCCTAGCCATCGGCTTACGGTAGAGTTCTGATTCGATACCATTGTTGGTTGCATGCAGTCTCAGATCCAGGAAGGCTAAAGATGTTCTACTATATTCAATGGTAAATTTCAAGTAGGCATTCCTGCTATTCAACCAAACATGAAATCGCGCTAGATCTTCTTCTGTGCCTCGCCATACCACCAATATATCATCAATATATCGTTTCCATATATATAATGATGATAAGTATGGGTTGGCGGGCGTTAGGACTTCCTGCTGTTCAAAATTATGGACGTAAAGATTCGCCAAGCTCGGCGCGAAAACACTGCCCATGCTGGTCCCAGACGTTTGCAGGTAGATAGTGTCCTCAAAGCGAAAGTAATTCTCTTTCATCGCAATTTCAGCTAGATGCATGATAAAGCTCGTTGGCGTGATGGATTGGGGATTACTCTGTTCCAATAAAGCGGCTACTACCTCCAATGTCTCGGTTTGTGGGATGGACGTATATAGAGACTCTACGTCAAATGATACAAGGATATCAGTTTCGATGTCGTATTGTATTGTAGGCAGTAGTCTTAGGACATCTTTCGTGTCTTGCAGAAAAGTGGGCATAGCCTTGACCAAAGGGTTCAAGAAATGATCAACAAAGGTTGACAGAGGTTCAAGGACCGAGCCAATACCAGAGATGATCGGCCTGCCGGGTGGTGGCCTCTGGGGTTTGTGCACTTTAGGCAGACAGTAGAAGTACGGAATTATGGGATGTTTATTGATTAGGTATTGTCCCTCTTGTGACGTTATCCAACCCTCGGTGGTTGCTTCCTCTACCAGATTGCAGATTTTGGTTTGCAATCTCTCTGTTGGATCTTCTCTTAGTGGGAGGTATGATTTCTGGTCACTCAGCTGTCGGATGCACTCATTTCGGTACGTCTCAGTATCTAGGATGACAGTTGCACCACCTTTATCAGCAGGTTTGATAATGATCCTGTCGTCAGTTGATAATGTACGTATGGCAAGTTGTTCGTCCTTTGAAAGATTCATGAATGGTCTCGTCTCCGATTCATAGAGACACTTGATGTCATTCTCCACAGCAGCTTCAAAGGTCAAGACCTTTGGAGGTAGAACAGCGGCGGGAGGGTTGAAAGTGGAAGGCTTTTTCAGTCCAGTGTTTTTATCTTCAAGGACAGTACTAATATGTTCTGGTTTAGAAAAGAAATAGTGCAGTCTTATTTTTCTAAAGAACTTAGCCAGTTCAATTTGGGCTACAAAAGGATCCCCTTTCTGGGTTGCCACGAAACCCAAGCCTTTGTTCAGAACTCGCTCTTCAGTAGGAGAGAGTGTGTGTGAACTAAGGTTCATTACGAGGCTTGTTGGTTGCTGGTCCCTGCAGTGTCCTGTGGGACCTTCTTCCCGCTGCGGAGATCCATCCTCGATTGTTGAGGAGTGTCCGTGTTCCAGTGAACCTGTGGTGTCGTTGTTCCTTGTCTCCTCCTGCCCCTGCCTCGTCTCGGGCCAAATCCTAAAAAAGGAAAAGACCCTGGACCCTGCTGCATAGGAGGGGGACCGAAGGGACCCATTTGGGGGGGACATTGAGGTCCAAACATCCAAGGGTTAGCCGGCCACCAAGTTTGAAGTTGTTAAAATTTTGTGGTTGGTTTCCATTTCTCCAGTTCCTCCTATTACCTTGGCCTCTGGAAGTTTGATCAGCAGACCCCTGTTGTGAGGTATCTGAATCACTAGATGCTCCATCCGAGCTAGATGTACCATACGTAGAGCCACCCTTCTTGCCACTTCGGTTGAATGTTGGTGCTGTGTATGTGTCACTCGTGTATGGGTATACTCGTTCCGTAGAGAATTTAGCTAAATCCTTTTTAAACTTTTCTAATTTAGTGAAAAGAATGGATTCTTTGAAATCTTTATTGTTCTTGTCACTGTCTTCCTGTCCCTTTTTAAACAAACCACTTTTTAATGTGGTTTTAATCTGGCCTTCTAGAACCTGAATTTCAATTAAAATCTTGTCCGCTACTCTTTTTGCGGTCTTGATAATCAGGACTAGCCAATCCCTTGTGCACCTCCAGGCTATCATCGACCAGTCTTTGAGAAAATCTTTATCATCAAGGAATAGACGTGGTGCATTGTTGACAATAAGACCTGAGGGTGCACAGTTATCTCGTAGGTATTGGGCCATGATTATTCCATGGACAGATGTCCTGGAGTGGGATCTTTTAAGGACTAGAATTTTTGCCCATCCATCATCATTGTTTGCTGTTTGAACCGAGACAGGAATGGTGTCTAAAAGACTAGGGTTTTCGTCTAGAATACTCTGAACCTCTGCACTCTCGAAAGCCAAGCCCCAGTTAGTCGCCATGTCGGGGACGAAGAGAGAAGTACAGAATTAATGAAGGAAAATTAATGAAAAGAAAGGAAAAAGAGAGCCTCACAGTGAACTCAATCGTACTGGAGACCACGTGGTCAACCAGTGTTTTAAAAAAGACCCACAGCCTTAGCTGTACTGTTCACGCACACAACAAACAATGGGAGGAGGGTCTAAGGGCGAGTTTACCGACCAACCAGGTACATGCCCCAAAATACAATATTTTCACAACAAAAGTGCCTGGGGGTCAAAAAATTAGTCAAACAGAGTGGATCACAACATCAATACTACACAAAAGACACCAGTGAGGACATCATCTGTGTTAGTGAATGCAGGCCAAGTAGAGGCTCAAGAGCATATGGAGAAATAGTTCCCATCAGAAGCCACACTGTACCGCCCTCTTTGTCATCATTTGGATTCTCCTTACCCAGGAGACAGAACGGCCGGTCAGATGTTACCGTGACCGATATATGTGATACGGGGTGGTGTATTGAGTACAAAAAATGAGGTGGCTGCTGAAAAAGCAGTGTTAAGGTGGTAAGAGTGTTAATGTGAGGGAGAGTAAAATTAGGTGTGTCGGGTAGACAAACAAATTTTATTAGTGTCTCCCAATCCCTAAGGTTTAAAAAGCAAGTGTGAGTGCGGGTTTTGGATAATCACCGTACTTAATAGTGGTCGACATGTTTCTGCATTATATCGAACATAGTTTCAAAATGCATTCTTCAGGACCGTGTAAAAACACTGCTACTTATAGTGATGGAAGTTAAAATTAAGATCAATATCACCTGAGCTTCAGGTACATACTCAACATACATACTCAACCGAATACTGTTGCATCGCACGGTATTGGATCCACACAGAGAGACAAACAAAAAGAAAAACTATCCGAAAAAGATCATTCACCGGTCAAAAAAGAGGGCGTCTAACAATAACAGGGAGTCCCTATTGGAGATACAACCACCAAAAGACAAGACCAATCGTATTGCTTTTGTCAACACATTTAATACTCGTTCGAACCAAGTGCAGAAAATCATAAAAAAGCATTGGTCGATCTTGAAGACTGGCAATGACGATATCGCTTTACCTATTTTTGCCTTCAAAAGAGGACAAAATCTAAAAGATCAGCTGGTCCACACACGTCCACGCAATAAAGAACCGAGGCAAGTGGGTACGTTGTGGGACTTACCTCCAGTTATTGGACACCATCCCTGTGGGGCCTGCACTGTCTGCCCCCAGACTTGTAAATCCATTGAGGTCGAAATTGGGACCAGTCGCCCTTGGAGACAAAAAAGATTTACAAACTGCAACAGCAGTAACCTCATATACCTGATAACATGCCCATGCCCTCTCCGATACGTTGGCATGACGACCCGAAAAATCAGGACGAGGATACAAGAACACAAAAGTACAGTGCGTTGCAGAAAACAGGCCACTCGTTTGACCGCACACTTTCTGGAGAAGGGCCATGGCCCTGATGATTTTTGCTGGACTGTCCTGGAACAACCACAAATACCCCTGTCTTGTACTGACATTAGCCGTTTCCTGTTCAAAATCGAACAAAAGTGGGTGTACCGCTTGAACAGTGATAAAGAGGGACTAAATGAGCCAATTCCCTGGATGTCCCTATAATAAACTCTATTTTATTCAGTCTGAGCCTTAATGTAACTAATCGCATGGGTTTTCGCTAGTTTACCTCTCAGTACCCTTACAACATCATTATGTTTTTTCATAATACTCCTGGAACCATGAGCTCCTCTATATGTATGCGCAACTTACGCCCAGACCAATATGCTTTGTTGCCAACTCTATTCATTAATTTTCAGTTTGGGACTACATGTCCCAGCATGCCCGGTGTCACGTGATTGAACCACATCACGTGACTGTTTCTCTGCCGGACTGAACGAGAAAGCATAATACAGTCGTCTTTGAGAAGCGCCGGTGCCCCCCCAGACAGTACAGTTGACTGCCAGGAGACACCGACGGACAGGTAGGCGAGCGCTCGCCCACAATACGCACGCTTTCTGCCTGTATTTTACCGCGCTGATAGTTTATAATACAGAGGCGTTGCCCTGAAAGTGATCGCGCGTCTGTTTGCTTATTCGACCAGCGGACCGACACGCTGAGAAGTACAAGGCGCAGGCCAATTAATAACGCGCTGCTCTGAAAGCGCTCGCCTCTTTGTTTGCCCACCCGACCAGCGGACTAATGCGCTGAGAAGCCTAATGTGTATGCTGGCGGTCTAACAGCCATCGCGTTGGTGATTAACAACACAAACACGCTAAGCGATCACGCTACAAACGCGCTGTCCTGAAAGCGATCACGCTACCATCACTGGGGTTTGCGAATAAACACTGAAGAGCCAAGCTTTTCATTATCATTCTTTTCAACTTAACCCGGCCTCCGCATCTCTGTCGTTCCGATGGAGTAGAACATAGGCGGGTAGCACCGCACAATACTAACGTACATTTTGAAGGATGCACTAAAGAATCTGCCTCCCTGTGAATTCATTTTAATTTCAAATTCCAGCTCTAAATGTCACTTGTGAATTGTTTTTAGAGCGGTGCTCCTCATACCTGCGCTGCAGCCAGGTGGGGTGAAGCCTCTCAGCCACCATATATGGGTGAGTCTGCAAATTCGAAATGGTTGTCCATATACATGTGAATGTGTATCCATTACAGTATATTACTCATGGGAATATGACACTTTCATGTTTTTCTTTTTGTTTGTTTGTCTCTCTGTGTGGATCCAATACCGTGCGATGCAACAGTATTCGGTTGAGTATGTACCTGAAGCTCAGGTGATATTGATCTTAATTTTAACTTCCATCACTATAAGTAGCAGTGTTTTTACACGGTCCTGAAGAATGCATTTTGAAACTATGTTCGATATAATGCAGAAACATGTCGACCACTATTAAGTACGGTGATTATTCAAAACCCGCACTCACACTTGCTTTTTAAACCTTAGGGATTGGGAGACACTAATAAAATTTGTTTGTCTACCCGACACACCTAATTTTACTCTCCCTCACATTAACACTCTTACCACCTTAACACTGCTTTTTCAGCAGCCACCTCATTTTTTGTACTCAATACACCACCCCGTATCACATATATCGGTCACGGTAACATCTGACCGGCCGTTCTGTCTCCTGGGTAAGGAGAATCCAAATGATGACAAAGAGGGCGGTACAGTGTGGCTTCTGATGGGAACTATTTCTCCATATGCTCTTGAGCCTCTACTTGGCCTGCATTCACTAACACGGATGATGTCCCCACATTAAAACATCGCCAGTTAGCAGGTACCATATTATCTGATTTTAATGCTTCTTTTACCAAGCCAGTGACTCCCCCTCTGACCATCTATAACATGAAAGTTGTTAGTGCAGTCCTATATGGGGCGGAACTTTGGGGTTTTAATAATCTGTCTAAATTCGCTGTAGCGGAGAATAGTTTCTATAGAAAAATTGTGAACCTCCCGCAAAGCACCCCGGTAAGGCCCCTGCTCCATGATCTAGGAAGGAAGGTATTAGCGGATGGTGCTAGACTACGCCCCCTGTTGTATTTGCGGAGAATCTGGACGACCCTGGAATTGGTACAATATGCTGAGGGCTTTAAAGATCTGATATGCTGTGGTCGTTTTAAAAAGATTTCTTGGTTACAGCAGGTTAGATCGCTTTTGTTAAATATTGGTCTGGTGGCCTTGTGGGAGAACCCTTAGAATGCCCGGTTCGCGTCCAGAGAGCAAATGAAGGAAATGTATTGGGGATGGGTGGATGCCAACATATTTAGGAATAGTGACCCTTTGACACTGACGGGCCAATTCCTCATGGCTAAACCAGTTCAAAAACTAGAACCGTACTGGGATGCTATTACAAAACAACAAGATAGAAAGCTCTTGTTTCAACTAAGAGTAGGTACGCTCCCAGTCAAATTGTTTTCTGCAAGGTGGGAGGCATCAATAGATACTCTTTGCCCCAGTTGCAATGAAAGCCCTGAGTCTCTGGTTCACTTGCTATTTGCCTGCCCCGCCTATATAGTTCCAAGGCGAATATGGCTGGCCCCCATTTGTCGAGCGCTGGTGACAAGGAAATGTGACGAGGCTTTAAGATTGATTCCCACCGAAGCGTGGTTGCCGCTTGAGATCGCTGTAGCCAAGTATTTAGGATGGACATGGATTATAAATCGCTGTAGCCAAGTATTTAGGATGGACATGGATTATAAGAGCTAGAGCAATCATGGCATCATGATCCATGTATATTGTGTATATATTTTCAAATCTTGTAACGTCTTGTATATATATGAATTTGTACACGATCATTGCCCCCAAATGATTAACATTGTATTGCTCCATTTCTATTATCTCAACAATGTGCTCTTCTATGTTGTCGGCTTAGTTTTCACTCCAACAGTGCTGCACTGAAACTGCCATGCTCCAGGTGGTTGATGCCATGAATATGCTGGATGCCTGGGATGCCTGTCCTCTTTCCTATCGCTAAACGTTTCTTAAAACAGTCAGCCATAGTGCATTAGTTACAATTCTTTCCTCAATCATTAGTTCGGGGGGGAAAAGCCAATCTTAGAGTTGGCAGGGTGAACGTAGTTTGTGCATTGCAGGGTCTGGTACCTGGCAAAAACAATCCCTAGCTCTGACCTTAGTTAACATCTACGAGGGCTGCTGGAGGTTCAACTTGCTTCTACTAGCATCTCTGTCTACTAGTTCCCGGTAAAACCCAACAATAACTTAGTGTACCATCATGTGAGTTGACTCCACCCTCCAACCTTTTCAACGTCATTAACGTTAAAATGTTCTTGCACTTACTAAAGGTCATTTATTTCTACATTACCTCTTTCCCCGGCCCTTTTTGCTTATTTACATCGGATATTCCTTCCTCACTGGTAGTTTAAATTAAATATTCAGGACTAAACTCCAAACCTACTAAGGAGTATTAACCCCAGGCTTTTGGACAGCTGTGCTGATTCTTGTGAGAAAGTACCATCTTTCTTGCATGGTATGCCCCCACTTTTTGCGGAATTGCTGATGTACTTTGACTGAGTGTGCCCAGGGCTCCTGCCAATCAGGTGCCCAGGGCCTGTGCTCCTTCTCTAAAACTGTGTTGAAGCTGAAACCCAATTGGCATCTCTGGCCACATGTCAGCCCCTGGTAAATGGTACCATAGGTACCCAGGGCATTATGACCAGAAAAGACCCCCAAGGGCTGCAGCACTTATTTTGCCACCCTTCGGGCCCTGCACCCTGACACACACACCCTGCCCTTGCCGTCTGAGTGTCCTGGTGCAGAACTAAACAAAGAGTCAACATGGCACACAGGTATGTGTGCCATGCCCACAAACCAACTGCCCTGGCATACATCAGTCACCCCCCTAGCTGGGTGCCCTATGCCAGTGGTGTGGGCACAGGTGCATGAGCCCTGCGCCCATACAGTACCCAGGGCCATTCCTGGGCACTGTAAGTGCAGTGATCCCATTAAGAGTATATGGTGCTGGGAGGTTGTCATTACAAACTCCACAGCACCATAATGGCTACACTGAAGACTGACAAGTTTGATATCAAACTTCCCAGTACATTAAACCCACACTGATGCCAGTGTTGGATTGAATGTAAAATGAACGACAGAGGGCATCTTGGAGATGCCCCCTGAAACCTAACCTACAATCCACGTCTTGTCTGAGAGGCTGCCTAGGCTGCCACACAGCAGACATGTTGCTGGACCCCTGGGTGGAGAGCCCCCCGCTCTCTTGGGCCTGCAACAATGCACATCCTGGGTGAGGTGCTAGGTCTACTCCCCCAGGATGGGCAGGGGGAAGCTTCAAAGGCATGCTGCCTTTGTGAGCGCCTCCAGGCCACTTGCTGTACTCAGCAACTGGCCCCACCAGTTCTGAACCCCACTCTGGCGGGAAGACTGGCAGGAAACCCTACGTGAGGAAAGGGAGTGTGCTAGCCCGTGCCAACTCCACCCCTCAGGTCGGAGAGGCGAGGTGAAGCACAACTCCGGGCTCCGGCCATCTTGAGGATGGGGAGCCCTGCCAATCAGAGATAGGCTCCTGCCTCCCTCCCACAGGAGTGGAGCAGGCTAGGGGGTGTACTCTCCCCATGACAGGGACTTATTGGTCCTTGCCCCTACCTGTAAGCCCCTAAATGTAGTATTATGGGGCACCCTGAACCTTCCTTCCTCAGATCCCGATTTCAAAACAAGAAAGAAGACCTGCAGTGCAGCTGCTAACAAGAGGATGATACCAACAGACTTGGCCCCAGCCCTACTGGAATGTTGATCCTTGAACCTGCTCCTGCTAAATCCCGGCGTCTACTGCGGACAGCAACCTCGAACCCCGGAGGACCTGCCTGCCTTGACCCTCTTAGAGACTGGGACTTCCATGAGCAGTGGTTCTGCTCAAACAGCAATACCCCTGGTGCCAGCCAGGAACCACGAATCCAGCACACTCTGCACCCGCCGAGCCCGGCCTGTGCCTGAGGACATCCCCCGGCGATTCTGACCTGGAATCCAGTGCCCAGGACCCTCCTTGATGACCCAGACGACGCCGGCAGTCTCGGAACCAGAGACCCCTCCAACCGCGACCAGCAGAGGGTAAGATTTCCCGATGTCCAAAGAAATCCCTGCACCCGAAACCCGCTGGCCTCCTGTGCCCAACTCCGGGGTGCCTACCTATCCTCCAAGATTCCAACTTACCCCTCGAAGTGTTGGTCGCTCCTGAAGAATCTCCGTCCCCGAGTCTGCAGCCTTTGTTCCCTTTTCAAGATTTCCATTGAATAACATTGAGCGCCCGACGGCTCAAAAGCACACTGCACCCAGCCGCCCGAGGGCCTCTGGCAGTGCACCCTTTGCCCTAATCTACTTCCCCATTTGCCCTGAGCAAGTGACCAGGAGCCCAGCTCCCACAGCAGCGTGGCCTGCTAGCCAGCAGCCACCAACCCAAGGCCCCCTGCCTCTCATTGGATAACATTGGGCCTAACTACCTCTGCATCCGGCTGCCCCAGTGCCGCTGAGGGTGTACCAACTGTACCTACCTGACCCTGGGGACCCCTGAGTCTATGCCCAGAACCTTAACTCTACCAGTCGAGTACTTCCCTAAAAGCCGATAACTCACTTTTCTTCCATAGGCTAACATTGACTGGTTTCACTTGGAAATTCTCCTAAGTGTGGAGTTTTGGAACTTTCAAATATTCATCTAAAATCAGCCTAACCACGAATTCAGATTTACTCACCTGCTATCAGGAGAGACCTCCGTGCTGCATCTTTTAGCCCAGTACTGACCCTGCAAAGTTCAATTCACTTTATTCGATTGCTTTTTGAGACAATCATAAAAGTACATTAAAAAAGACAATTCATACAAAAGAAATGATAGAAATATCATATACAGGGCCTATATATAATAAAATTTCACAATGCAAGCAATCATAATATTGAATTTCATAATTAAAAATGTGATAATTTTCCTGTGGCTATACACTTTTTTTTTTTAAACATTCCTACTCTCCAAGCCCTGTGTATATCATCCAGAAGATGTAACGCCAGAAAAGCTGGACGACATTGTCTCAGCCCAAGCGCTTTTAGTATTGGGACAATCCAAACTTTCCTTAAATGGCTATAAAATTTACAGAAAATGGTCACATGAGTTGTAGTTTGTTCTGAGTGATTATCACATGGGCACAGGCTTAGTTCTCAGGCCCAATCATTAACAATCGGGGAAACTCACAAGCCTGTGAAAAATACTGCATCTAAAACGCGTTAATAAAAACCTATCATAGCCAGGTACAAATAACAAGAAATACTGAATACTAAAAGAAGTTAAAACCAATTGATTATGCATGACAGTGGGTTTTACGCTTTCTGCTGCTATTCTTATAGAGTCTAAATTAGGGAGAATCTCTTGCTTTAACTCATTTCTGCCAATAATTGCATGGATTTAGGATTAGTATAATATTCCAAATGTCCGATATCGGACATAAAATTTCTGATAAACCTCAACCATGGAATCACTAAGGCTTTTTCACATTGTAAGCTGTCTGCTAGGATATCCCGATTTAGCTTAGTCTTGGGTTTTATCCATATCGGATGCCAAAGAAGAATAGGCTCCATCTTAATTAAGTCTGCGATATAGGGGAACCCCAACTCAGAGTGGCAGGCATACTCAGACTGCTGGGGGCTGCCAATTTGTATCTCAGAAAGCTGTTTTCCACAGGTTGTAGGGGTTGGGTGTCTGCAAATCCCCATACAGCTCCCCCATACATAGCTGCTGAGATGCATTTGACTTGGTAAATGTGCATTAATTCTGATGGAGGTCTTCTCCCAAGTTTCCTCGTGAAATTAGAAAGGCCAGTTGTGGATCTAACAAAAGCAAATTTCTCTGCCGCAATGGCTCGTGTCCATGTGTCCTTGCGATCAAAAAGTATGCCCAAGTAAGCAAAGCTATTTGTATGCTCTATTTTTTAGCCCTCCAAAAACATATCCCTACGTTTAAGGCTCCCTGGCCCGCTCCTAATTATGTATGTTTTTGTCTTATTTATTTTAAGGGGCAGGTGACCCATATATTTGGTAAAACTATTTAAAACCCACTGTAAGCCCACTTGAGTGCGAGACATTAAAACCGCATCATCAGCCGTAGAGAAGAGCAGGAAAATCTTTTCTATTTGAGAAAATCTTTATTATCCTTAATCAGTGCCTTGTACAGGCCATTTATGTAGAGGTTAAAAAGAAAAGGAGCCAGGGCGCACCCTTGCCTGACTCCTCTTCTAATAGGGAAAGGGGCGGTCGGATCACCTGCTACTCCGAAGCGCAAGCGTCTCTTAGCTTCGCAATATAGGTGTTTAAGGAAATTAATGATTTGGGTGTCCACCCCTATCTGTTCAATAATGACCCACAACTCACTATGTCTCACTTAGATATCAGCAAAAGGAATATGAGGGCCAGATATCTCAAACTCGTGGTAAATGACAGAGATGGGGATTCTAAACTAAAAGAAAGTGTTGTCTCCTACCACGAACGGGTGGCCGTGGTTGGCCTGCCCCTATACCTTGTTTTAGTGAGAAACATCCAACCTAGGTTTTACCTAACAAGTTTGAGGATGGACACGTTATATTTTATAGTAGCCTTCCCAACTAGGGATAAATGGAGCCGCAAACTACCAAATTGTCCCTGTGACGGAAAATCCGTCCAATTAACTATGCTCTTTATCCTATTTTGTTAATTTTATATAGACATTCGGAAAATGTTTTTAAAGCCTTTATTTTTATCTAATAGACTTTTTAACTATAAACATGCTTTTAGTCTTATTTGTAATCTAGAAAATGCAAAAATCATTAATTCCGTCTCTAAATATGTACAATGTGCAATTAGGAAAAGAAAATAACTTCTCTACTTGGAAGCTTTATTATACAGCTTTATTAAACACAGCGGCCCGGATCCTCACTAACACCCCCGCCAGAGCCTCGGCCAAACCAGCTCTGAAGCGCCTCCACTGGCTCCCGGTGAGAGAACGGGTGATGTTCAAAGCCCTCTGCCTGGCACATAGGCTGATCCAAAATACTGGCCCCCCAGGCCTAAAAAAATTTGTCAAATCCTACAAAGCCCCCAGATCCCTTCGCTCCGACCAGGAACATTTTATCGTCACCCCTAGAGTCAAGAAGGCCCGAACAGGAGGTAGGCGCTTCTCGGTCCATACCGCACGCCTCTGGAACGCCCTACCTCACATCCTGAGAACTGAACCCATCTACCTAAGGTTCAGGAAGCAACTGAAAACCCACCTCTTCCCTTAAGCCATCCCTGCCCTGCTGACCCGACAGTTGTATTGATCCTAGCGCTGGGATACCTACGGGTGACTACGCGCTCTATAAATTAAAAAAAAAAATATGAGAATGTGGATCATAAAACTTAGCTGTGTTTATGTAATCTTTTATCACTGAAAGCTCAACATGTAAAGAGAATCCTAAGTCCCTAAATTTATAACTAATCCATTTTATAAAACTATTTTTAATTTATGTATGAATGAAATTATATTGTATGAATTGTGTTCCCTTCTAATGACATCGATGTATGACTTTGTGCTTTTATGGTGATTTTTTTATGCACCGAATAAAGCTGAATTGAATTGAATTGTCTCACTGAATCAAATGCGGAAGTAAGATCTACAAACGCTAGAAACAGTCTACCTCTCTTCACCCGTGTATACTTCCCAACTAAAATGGCTAAGTTTACACTTTGCTCCACGGTCCCCAGCCCCTTGCGGAAGCCGTATTGGATATCGGACAGGATATTGTTCTCTTCTGCCCAGTCTTGTAAACGTTTCAGTATGATTCGGCCCGCTACTTTAATCATAGCATCTAGCAAGGAGATGGGTCTGTAACATTTTGGATCCTGGCGGTCCCCCTTTTTGAAAATCGGAACAATGGTGGATTCAACCCATGTTGTGGGGAATGGGGCGAGGCAACTGGCTGTTAAGACCTGGATAACAATTGGCCCCAAGCGCACGTGTCACCTCTTCTAATGTGAACCGGAGATCAAGTACTTACTCGTTGGGTGACTGGTGGTTACCCTCTGAGGATTTCCACTGTGGGTGGCTTGGTTGAAGGCTAAATTGTATACTCCCGAGAAGTGGTCAATCCACTGCTCTGAGATAGCAGCTTCTATTGACCCTGCAAAGTAACTCTAACCGTACTTACCAGTAACTTGAATTTCCTTCCATAGGATATCATTGCCTGCTTTTTGCTGAAAAAGTTTCTAAGTGTTGATTTTTGAAACTTACAAATATTCTTTAAAAATCGTGCCAACGATAAAAACGTAATTACTTGCCTGTTTTAGATAGATGTCCCAGTGCTGAACGTAGGAGCCCAGCACTGGATTACAAAAGTAACGTAAACATACTTTACCTGCAAACTGAATATCCTCCCATAGGATAACATTGGTAATTTCATATAGAAAAGTTTCTAAGTGTCAACCTTTAAAATACAATAATATTCCTTAAAAATCACTACTGTAACCAGAACGCTTTTACTTAACTGTTTACAGCATATGTCCCGGGACTGAATCTAGGATCCAGTCCTGTGGTTAGAAAAGTAATCTACAAAGTAACTAATTGCATTTAACTAAGAAATTCCCATTGAGCTCAATGTTGCATTGTGTTTCAAATTCTGTTGCCTATTGCAACAAACTGTAACTGTTGTATTCAAAGAGTATATTGCCTATTTGAAAAGTATTTAACTAAAGTAATCCATTCTGACAAAGTATATTTTGATACCTTGTTGGTTCTAAAATAAAACAACTATATATTTTGGTACAAAACAATTGGCCTAGAGTTCAGTTCTTGAGTGTGTGAGACCAGTTGTTGGCTGAGTGTGTACAACAAATGCTTTACACTGTCCTCTGATACTGCCTTACTGCTCGACCAAGCTACCACTTTGGAGGGTAAGGTTATATATAACTTTAACCTCTGCCAAAACTCTGGGGACTGTGGTCTCTGTACACACTGTACCTTACTTTGGTCCATTATATACAGAGTCACTTTCTTACAATTCTCTCTATCTGATTACAGTGTGTGGCTCCCGGGAAATTGTTTTTGACTTATATCATGTAGCTCACTTCAGAGATCCCAAAGTTTGATCACATTGCCCCTATTTTGCTGGACTCCTCTTCTCTCCATCTTTTATTGTGTGGTGCAGAAAGTTGAATCTCTTTCGGATGAATCTTTTGCGTTGAGTCGTGCATCTGCAAATCTCAGGAGGGATCTGCAAATCCCAGGAGGGATTTGAGCCACTTCAAGCTCCGATACCAGAAGACTGACCATCCGGAGGTTCAGTCAATTAAAGGTATTGGTTTAGGCTTTTTAGGGTGTGGATAAACCTTTTTTGTCCGTGTTCATTTTCTGTTTGTTTTTTATGCTAGTTCGTGACTTTTCTGATGCGATTATACTTTCCCAGTTAATTTTAAGATGTATTTCCTTGATGCCTTTTAAATAGAAGTGTTTGGTGATTTAAATCAGGAAACTATTCTGGTTGTATTTTGGAAAGTGCATTGTGTCCTAATTGCAGGAAGGTTTGAGAAATAGTGAAATGTGAAAATGAAGGTACAAGCTGTGCTTGCAAATAACTTTGATGGCAGTAACGCTATTTTTTTTTTTTTTTTTTTGGGGAGAACTGTCAAACATGTACAAGTGGGAGGTTCAACGTGTGGACATGAGCATTACCCACCTGGTAAAGGTGATGTGTATGACCTACCCAAACAGTAGAACCAATATAGTTATAGAATTTAATTCAAGAGATTATTATAGTACATGATTTATCTCTTTTTAGGTCGAGCCTAGGGTTCTAGTGACCCTCTAGAGGGGGCGGCTTAACGTTACTCCGCCTGCAGTGAAGCCCTGATCCCTAATTGGAGTGAGGCAGCAGTCTCATGGCTTGTGCTAAAGATACGCTCGAGCAGAGTCTATGTGATATTCCTGAACGCAAACCATCACACTGAACTTGGAAGGATGTAAGAATGTTGTATTTACGTGCCCGACGACCCCTCTGTTACACACGCACACATACATTCTCCCTCTTCTCTCTCCTCGCTCTCTCTCCTCTCTCTCCCCTCCCTCTTTCTCTCTTGCTCTCTCTCTCTTCCCCCTCTCTCTCTCTCTCTTCCCCCTCTCTCTCTCTCTCTCTCTTCCCTCTCTCTCTCTCTTCCCCCTCTCTCTCCCCCCCTTTCTCTCTTATCCCTCACCCCCCCCCCGTGGTATTAGGTTTATTCCACCCACAAATGAAAACTAACTAATTTAATTTTTGCTGGTGGACCCCACAATGTTTTTCAGTACTGTGGTGTCATATTACCCTTGTACAGTCTTACTCTAAAGCCCAAATTGTGGGCGGCCCGATAATTCTGTTGAGGCTTTTAACAGCAGTTACTGACCCCAGTGGAATTATAAGTGTGGGGCAACACTGGAGTTCTGCGGTGTTTCACCTGGAGATTTCACCTCCCGCCAGGTTGCAGGGTCTCAGTGCAGCACCTGGGCAAAAGCATACAATCGGCATAGTAAGTCCGATTTCCGTATGTTCCCCAGACCTCCGAATTGCTGTTACTTCCCTCTCCCCTAATAACCGTGACCTCAGGCAGGTAATGGTAATTCTGGTGCGGGCAACAGAAGTAAATTATCACCGGTCATAAGGGCCTAAATCTGCTGTGATTGTAAAATGTGTGATTATGCCAGTGCCACACCTTTATAGCTCTGCAAGGACAGTGTAAACGAGGGCCAAAGTGGAGATGGGTTCATGATGTTGCGCTACCCGAATCACCCCCTGTGGTTACAAGGCCACCAATGGTTTAATAAATACCGCAAAACTTTCCTTTGCAAATAATCGTTTGCCTACTAATGATACAATCATTAGACACCCTCACGTGCGCGCTTTGCTTCTGCTTTCTCATTTGCAAAGCCTCAGCTCTTTTCAAACGGAGCCTGATCTGCTAACAAAGGTGGACCATCCGATTTGTCAAATACTATGATAAGGTACGATGGGTTCCTACTTATTTGCCCCGCAACGCGGGTTTGACGGCTGCTGTCCCATTATCCCACCACGGAGGACAGGGACCCAATGCAACAGCAAGACATGTTTGTTTATATAGTTCTCCAAAGCTGCGGCTTTATAATACTTGAGACATCGTAGTCTCGGAATTAACAGCTTGTAGGAAAGTTATTCATAGCAAAAACAAAGCGTGGATTTTAGATAAAAGGAAGAGTAAAAAGAAGGCAGATCATCCCTCCAAAAAGAAATTGATACTATACCCTGCCACCTTGAATTTCCTTAGTTCTGAAAGTACGATGCATTTACTTTTTTTTGGGAATATCAAGTGTGCACCTTTTTGTGGATGGCTCGCCCCCTTGTTTACACATTTCAGTGTGGGGCTTTGCACGTATCCTTTGGGCTCCGGGCACGGTTCTGTAATGCAGCCAGCGTTCCTCCTCGCGCAGGGAGGGGTCCTGTGGCCAGGGCCTCTCACACAGTCAAAGTATATGTTTATCTCATTCTGATAACAGGACCAGTGAGATTAGCTGGTGTGAATGCTTTGTACGGTCCCATTGTCTTCACAAAATGTGCACCGTGCATGTATTACATTTAATTAAGCACGGGGCTTGTGCATTTTTTCCCTCGGGGAAGGGTTCAGATCTGAGTAATGGTTGAGCATGAGAATGCAGGCCGTTTTGGGTTTCTGATGGCCGGCCATTGTCACTGCAGCTGGAACTTCCAGTTTCTGATGGGGCGGAGCCCAGGATGTGCAGTACTTTCAGCTCTGTGCAATGACCCCTTCTCATACAAAGCGCTCTGAATCTGCGTCCAAGCAGACCCAGTCATGGGGAACGATACACTTATAAGGTCCCAAAGGCGAGACCTATTGGCTATGCCAATGCTTGTTATGTAATATTTGTAATCTCCACAGATGCCTAGTTCTTTTAACCCCTTCACTGCGGCGGCTATTCCGCCGCAGTGCTAAAGGGGCGCGGCGGCCGCATGCTGGTGACGGAACCGCTCCGTCACCAGCTGCGGTTGAGCTGTGCTGATGACGGAGCGGTTCCGTCACGGCCCCACCCGCTCAATGGAACGTCCAGCGCAGGCGCGGAATTCGCGCCGCGCAGGCGCGCAGAGCGGGCCGTGACGGAACCGCTCCGTCATCAGCACAGTGGGACCGCAGCTGATGACGGAGTGGTTCTGTCACCAGCAGGGGAGGGGTTAAACCTTTGTTTTCAGTTTGCACATCAGTTTACATACCATTGTCATCAACAATGCAGTTACTCATGTACATACAGGTATTTCTGTAGGTGTGAAGTAAATATCTTCAGGGGGTTGCATTATAACGCACATACAATAACTGAACAAAATGAGTCAGTCAGCAAACATTTTTGCACTGTATGTAATGATTATTCATTGGTGTAAACTCGTAGCAAACCTCTTAGTCCATTTCTGCAGCTTGGCTTGCACTTTGTCAATACGAGCCATTATTATATAACAGGGGAGCGCATCTGACTGAGTTACGCAATCCATATTCTTCTGTGCCCTTCTGTAGTGGTCCTTGCATAGGTCTATATTCAGCAAAAAGGTAACACTTGACAGCACAAAACTGACAGTGGTCACTTAACACATGCCTCCTCTCTACACTACTCCGAATTTGGATGTCTGTTTTCCATCTTTCAGATGTTGGCCTCTCATTTAGTTTTTCATGTGACTGCCCCTATCGTGTGTTTCTTGTATGGCCCACTGTCATTTACCCTATGTTAGCCTGATTATGCATACTGTAGGACTCTTTAGTTTTGCATACGTTACTAAATATGCCATTTCCTTAGTGCCACACTGTATTTCCACACATAGCCAGCACGTTTTGGTATTTTATTATTTACCTGGGATTTAGCCTGAACAGTCTAGGCAAGGTAAAACAGATTGCCCCTTGTTGTTCTTTCTGGGCAGACACTAGCACCTAGAAATAACAGAATGCAGCTTCTGTTTTGAATACACATATCTTGTCATATAACTGAGGACAGAGGTTTTTAAAAACACACACACACACACAGAGCAAAGGTTTTTTTTTTGTTTTTTGTTTTTTAATATCCCATTTCTTCATAGAAGAATCGTGTGCTTGCTTAGAGTTCTCTCTTTCAGAGCTACTCAACTATTTGTTTCCCAGGTTTGGCTCCCAGATTCTCTGCCTAGAGATAATCTTAAACAATTCTCACTCCTTTTGTGCAGAAGTGGAATCCCTTCTGCGTAGGTGTATAGCCACGCTGCCTCCTCCTCTTAAGTTAAAAATTTGCCCAGGTACATACCTGGGCAAATTTGCCCATTAGTTTCATCCCCAGATCTAAGGCAGGCTCTTCCCCATACTCATTCTGAATCTGTTTCTATACATCTGATATGACTGCTATTGAAGGGGCACCATCTGCTCTGATGTGTACGGCAGGGAAGCCTGTACTCCAAGTGGCGCAAACTTCTAACTGGGGAGCCACCCTCATTGCAAGCAAATTGTCAGTATTCTGTGTTTTTCCTGTGGGCCCTTATGGGGAAAGACTGCTTCAAGCTGTGCTGTTTTTTTGCACTATCCAGAATGGGATTTGGTCCCGACTGGTGGGAACCTTTCCATAATGGCATTCAGTGTTTGTGGGCTAATACCTGTGGTAACCATGTGTGGTTGTGTAGCCCGAGCAGCCCCCATAGGTGGACTGCCAATGTTCTCATTACATATTGTGTTCAATTTTTGTAAATGTTAACTAAATCTCTGTAAAGTTTGCCCATTCCTGCTGGTGTTAAGACAGCAACGTCTGGATGTGGTGTGTATGTTGTTTAGATTGGCCAAGTCGCACCTTCTCTGTTGAGCGGGGCAAGTCTCACATGCTTTGTTGTATGGGATAGGGCGCCTTTAAACCAAGTAATGTGCGCTTGGTAAATTAATGGGACTTCTAAGTCCACGTATGGAAAATACTCATCAGGTGGTTCATCTTCAATATATTCATGAAATAACCTTGTGTGTGCATCTGCAGGTGGGTATTTTACCCAAGAATAGAATACCTCAATTCTGAATGCTCTGTGTGCCTCAACCACAAAGGTAACATCTCCACCCATTGCCGGGAGGCCATGTTGTAGCAATTTCATGGAAACTGCCTGTCTGCAATTTTCCAAAATATTTAGTTCATCTATCTGTTCTCCAATGTTTTCATCCTGTTCGGTCCTTGTTAGAGCAGTAATACTTAGCCATTATATTATAGAGATCTGGTTTGCACAGTGTGGGAACTTCTAATCCTCCAAGCTTAATTTGACCTATAGCCAATGCATAGGGTATACCTACTCAACTGAGTCAGATTTGTTTCCCTTACCAGATATGGACGTCTCTGGTTATAATGCGAGTAGGCGTCTCATAAAGCACGACTGAACTACTCAGAATTGATCATTAAATAAGAGCCTAACCAACGTTGGCGGCCCCAAGTCATGTAGTTATTACCAATCCGTAATACCTGCGCATTGTTCGGACAACCTAAACTAAGGGTTTGGTTTCAAGACTGATTCCAGGCACCCCGCAGGATATGTTGGCCTACAGACTATCTAGTTCACAGTGCCACCGTAAGCCCCCCTTAATCTACCAGGGAGCGAATAGTTTCTGGCAACCACTTAACAGTACAACCCCGATTCCTCAGGAATTGTGGAAACAGTACAGAACCTTTTGCTCAATCACATGTGCTTACTCACACTCAGCGAAATATATAGAGAATGCACAGTGGGACGTTTTCAATAATATTTATTGAACCAACGTTATTCTTGCATATAATACCTGTGCTGAAAGATTAGTAGACCGAGTAGATAAATGTGATTACAAGCAACAACATTGTAAGTAGTAGATATAGTTCTACCACCGTTTTGACATTTATAAAAGGTTTAAATGTGTAAGCGACAATAGCATTGATTTTCTATCCAGCAAGTACGGATCGTATATCATATCATATTCTTGCGTGCATCTTATACGTTGGTTATTGACAACATGTAGCTCAGCATTTTCAACAACGTTTTCCATAATGTACATTGTGGTATCACAACTTTTAACTACCCTTCCCTTCCCCTTTACTTGGCCCACATTTGTAGACTATTCACAGTGCACTCATCCGGGAAGTTGAGTTATACCAGTTATTCACGGGTTTTTAGGACCCATGTCCTGCAGCTGAGAGTTTATAGGGATTGTTTGGGCACTTTTACTATTGGGATCTGTTTTGCTTGTCTCGATCACTGCTCGTTGACAGCGAGTGCATGCGCTAATCATTATACATGACAACACTTATTGAGCTGATGCTATTAATCTAAGGAAAGAAGAAAAAGAAAACTGTCCTCATTGAGCCTGTAAATCAAGTGCTTTTAAAGCTTCCAACATCATGTTCCACTCTGAGATTGGCTTTTTTCACAGTACTCTGTATTCCTCTCTGCATAGTGATTCACTCTCCGCCCTCATCCAGCGGGATGTTTCTTCTCACCAGGTTGGTATGCTGGGTGGAGAATTTCCATCACCTCATTATTAGTTGTTTTGCTATTAGTAATGCTAGATCTGCAAATTCAGATTGCACCTTTTGGGTCTTGGGTCTACTGTATACTACCAGTATACAGCTTTCAAATGTGCCCATGTGCATTTTCCCGACTACTTGATTTATTTTTCCTGCCACTTTTGTCCAATATAGAGAGAGGGTCGGATGTGACCATAACATGTGTACTAAGTTTGCGTCCGGAGTTACACACCTGGGACATTGTGCCGATACTTCTGGGTACATTTCGTGTATCAGTGCCGTGTTAGGTATGCTCTATGCTGTATCGTGTATTGTATGAATTGAATCTTGTATTGCTTGACACTTTCTTTAGGGAAGGCTAACATTTCTTCCCATTCTTTATGTTGTAGCTCAGTACCTAGTTCCTGTTCCCATTTGCCTCTTAGTGGTTCCGGAGGGGCGTCATAAGATAATTTATAATAGCTGCAGAACGCTGCATTGATCTCTTTCTGTGAGGTAACTGTTGTTGATTGGTGTGGAAACCTCTAGTATGAGGGTGGAGGGTGGGCTATTTTGTACTATCTGCGCTAATAGTGTGCCTGCTCTGTCTGCTTCGGCATGCATCTTTAGTGTGTATGTTTGATAGTCTGTTATGGAGCTTTTCTAGGAGATCCGCATAGTCATTGTGTGCCTCCTGGAGCTCTTTCACTTTCTCCTGGTCATGCAAGGATGCTTGTTCTAGGGCCCCAACTTTCTCCTCTACTCGTTTCAGCTCACTATGAACTATTTGCCGTGCTCCCTCAATCGCACTAATTGACACTCCTCTGACAACCGTTTTAAACTCTCGATTCGATCGTTCGGTAGAGGTTGTGTTGGTAATTTCTGTAAAATAATTATTTAAAGTCTTGGCTAGCGTGTCTCTGAATACTAAGTCTTCTAAAGTGCCCAGATTTAATCTCCATGTGGGGACCTGTGTAGGAATTCGCCCCCAGTAGAGTAAGTTCTTGTGGGGTATGGTTGGATAATGTCTTCTCCAAATACGTGACTTGTGTGACTTGAGGCATTAAATTACAAGTACAGCACATGCGGTCCAAACATGTATGTAGTGTGTGGGGTGGTGAGTAAAATGAACATTCTTGGTGACCCTCATGTTAGTCACGCCAAGCATCTTGCAGTTCCCAGCCACAAGCCCAAGTGCTGAGAGCATTGGCCTGGCGGACAGCTGCGGTTCCTTGTAATGAAGGGTGTAAACGGTCTAGATTTATATCTAAAACAGCATTGTAGTCCCCTCCTAGTACCCAAGAGTACCCTACCCTGTCTGCCAGTATTGTGTTGAGGTGTTCCAGAAATTTATCTTGATCAGTATTTGGAGCATATATACACTGCCTAATACTACACGTTTCCCATCCAGAGTGCCAAGTAGGAGGACGTATCTACAGTTTGTGTCAATACGTTTCTCTGAATATGATGTTGCATATCTGTCCCCTCCATTTTTTCTGAAATTTGACCGCTTCAGTGTTCGTGAGGTGCGTTTCTTGTAGAAACGTACTCTGCGCTTGCTGTCTGCGAGCTGGGCATAAACCAGATGTTGATTATGGACCGAACCCAATCCCCTGACATTCCAAGTAGTTATGTTGTATAGTCCTGTAGAATCCATGTGTGCGTGTAGTTGACTGTAGGTTATGCGCTGTGTATCAGTGAAGAGAAAGGGGACAGATGTCCGTTTGTGCGATTTGAGGAGGTGTTGGTGGGCCAAGTACTTGAACAGTCTGTAAACTTCCCAATACGAGGTCCGACATCTGAACTATGTCTGACCAAACTAACTTGGGTAACTTCAGCCATAATGGCTGTAACCAACAATAAGCATTCGCTTTTGGGGACCTGGCCATTGTGTGCTGATAAACCTGCTCGGCACTTAGATTAACATTCAGTGATAGTGAGTGAACTAGGGCTGATGCATAGTCGTTACTAAAAATACCATATGCCGAGGGTGGTGCAATCTAGCTTGAGTATTTCAGCAACCCCCTGCCCCTAATGCACAGAGAAACCACATGCTGGTTCAACAATTCTAGTATATATTGTGTGGTTAGCATGCAAAGCTAAGCACTGTTTAACATGATACATATTGTTGAGCTCTTACTATCATAATGAAAGAGGCATATGCAAATCATACATTACCAACCCTCTTCATAAACTGTCAAGGTGTGTAATCATTAGTCTCTCATCCCAGCAACTCGTTCGCTGTCTGCGGGGTGATGGAGGGAAATAGTGTCAAGCTATTTTCGGAGTCTGATTGTAATGGCGTATCTTCTGCTGTGAGAGAGTCTATGTTTTTAAATGCCGCTGGAGTCTGTATGGCTGTTCTTCGGCCCACCAGTACTTGTTTCAGTGTCGGGGTCTTTTCTGACTTTTGGAGGGTGTCCTTGACGTCCTTTCTTTCCTTTCATGGACTTCTGTGACTCGAAAGGAGCACTTCCCTTCGTCCCACCTAGGCTTTGATCAGGGACGACTTCGTCTAGCCCGGTATGAGCCGCTTCTGGGTTATTGAAGAAATGGCTCTTCTGGTCATGGGTGATTTTTAGGTCTCATAGGTGAAGACTTGATGTCTAGAAACAGTGAGAAAAGGTCTCTTTGCGGGTGGCAAAAGGAGAGCACTATGTGCTTTTAAAATACCCCTCACACACTACGAATCCCATAGTGTCATGCTTCATCATAGGGATCTTCCCGTCCCTCTACGGGGCGGGGCGTGCTACGACCTACGAACTACGCGGGAGCACTTAGTTTTTGACGATAGGCTATGTGTGGTGTGAGGACAGTGGTAAGTGATAGGGGGGTAGGGCAGGGCTTAATTTGTGCCGGTGCTTTCCGGTGCTTAGCACCGGCACCTATTTGGCAGGGCCGGGTCTACAGTACGCATCTGCTCAGTCACATTTATTTTTCAATTTTAACTCCTGTCCTGAGTAAGTCACAGCGCCGGCGGTTAAAAGTGTGGCTGTGGGACTTAGACACTTAGCCTGCTGCCCAGAGCCCCGAGGAAATTCATTACTCATAAATACATTTTAAACATATAACTGTTATGATGGCGGCACCACACTGCGCGCCACAGAGGTTTTTGTCGCTTCCCGGTGGGCGGGCCGCAGGCAGGAAGACATTTAATTGGGCTGGATCTATTTTGGTTATACTGGGGTAGGGGCTGTGCGCGCGGCAATGTGCGTAGATTTTTTTCACGCCCCAGCATAACCACCGTAGCGCGCAGCAGTTCAGCTCACCAAGAGTCTTTGCGTTCAAGTCGGGCCGACCCCGACGACCGTGGAGTTGCGTTGAGGGCATCGATCATCAGCCAGTAAGTAGCAGTATTGTTCACTTTCTCTTACTAATTCTTCACTTCCGTTCCCCACGAAAACGAAACGCAGCTTGAAATCAGGTGGGGGTGTGCGTGGTGGTCGTCTGCACTGGTCTCACTCACTCAACAAATGGGTCGATATCGGCGCCTGGCATGATCTGACGTAAATAACCTTGCCTTGCCTAAAAGGCAAGCAAGCGGCACATTCCCTACCCTCTCCCATACAAGTCCAACAGGGACAGGTTAGTTCAGGATATATTCGCCCTGGCAGTAAAGAGAATATAATTGCATAGTTTATCCCACAAATCAAAAATCAACGAGCCCTGCGCATTCTTCACAACCCGTTAGCCCTGTGCTTCAAACACCTCGCCTTCTGCGCAGAGACTGTGCATACAACTGTCACTATTTTGAACACAGTGGTTAGTTAGACGCAGTGTAATATTTTTGCAGTGTCCGCTGGTGCTAAATATTGCCGCATTATTTCACGATGTTGACACAATGCTCGAGGGTGTGTGGTCTAGTGACTTCAATATTTATGTTTGTGTCCTAAGGCCTTCAGCGAGCGCTGAGGTAACAGGCACAGATAAGTAATTGAAAGCTGCCTTTCAGACATCTGGCATGAGTCAGGCAAAAGGACACTTACAATGCTCTCTTCGTTCACACCGAGGTGACAATTTTAGCTTCTTCAGCACTATTTGACAGCGTTGTCACGTGCGCAGATAAGTGTTTTTGCCACCCATTTATGGTGGTCGTTGTCTTCGCCATTTCCAGTAGCTACATTACCGATTCATATTTGTTGGGGCAGTCGTCACAAAAAACTATGCTGATGTTGCGCAGTGTGTTCTATTGCAGAGCCCTGCATATTTTAAAACTGCTATTCAATATCATAGTTGGAGGGTATAATCCTATCTAGCACTACTTATCTACATTTCATCCAGCAATGTGGCTTTCATTTAATACATCATTGTTGATCTTATTTGGTAGCGAAACATATTAAGAAGTCCCTATCGAACTGTGTTTAGTTATTCTGCATTTACTCTGGCAATTCCGTTTTGAAGTCCTTTTGCTGTCATTACAGTGCACCTTTCGCCCAGTGAGACTGACACCCGCCCCATAGCTGCCAAGGTTTCATATTCCTATGAGTGCCATTATCATAATTTCACTAATTTCAGTGCAATTATGAGTGGCATTTCAAAGGCTATGAATGCCAGTTTCCGGCGAGCAAAATCAAGCAATGAAGATGAGAGAAACATATAAATATCAGACATTGCACCCATTTGTGCATCAAGATCGTCTGAATCACGCGTTTTGAGCTGAATCATCACCCTTTATTAAAGCATTCACTACATTATGCTCCCAAACCGGTTCATTACACGTTCATGATTGTTCAGCACCTTTGAGCAATGTTTGCCATTTTTAGGACCAGGTTATGCTAAAAATGTACTCCATTTTGCTCTGGAGCAAAAAAAAATCTTTAGCGTAGCCTGCAACAAAACCTGAGTCCAAACTATCTATATTCCTTTAGGCCTCTGCTTCTTAATCTCTAAATTCATTATACTGGAGTCTCTTTTTCAAATGTGTATGTTTGGAACCTCCTATCAAAACCTTACTATGAGGAAGGCACCTTTGCTGAAATTCAGATCGGATATTACATCTGACTTTTAGCAGTGCCAGTTGAGGATGTCGGTGGAGCCAATAGAGTAACAGGGCGGAGCCAGTGGAGGAAGTGGGTGTAGCTGGGAAATGTAGGTGTGGCCTCCAACAAACATTTGAGCACCTGTACTTCAAATTTTACAAATTAAGCACTGGGGTAGGGACCTGTGTAAGTATAATGGTGATGTAAAAGAAACACTTACAAATTCCCTGGCTAGTAGAAAAAAATGATTTATTGACTTCTCTGCCTGGGAATAGTAAAAAGGGGGTAAATAAGTAGAACGGAATAAGTTATCTACTTGGTCGACATGGCATGTTTCGTAAGCAGTCTTCTCCTGCTTACTCCTCAGGACCTCTATTGGTCCCTACTAACAATACTCAATTCTAAATCAATGTAGTATGCCTAAAGTCCTAAACCTAGTAGCAAAAATCAGCTACTTAGTTTTGCTTCTGGGCTTGAGTGGGCCCCCAATGAAGCGCAAAAGAAACCAGCATTGAAAATGCAATAGGTCTCGCAATAGAAAAGTTTGACCTTTTTGGTGTTGCAAATGTAAAAAAATGTTTGTTTATATTTTTTCAAATTATAAAAGTATTAATTTTGTTTTTTGTAAAGTGAATAGTTATAAATCTACCAAATGTTACATTTATAGCATTAGTAAAGTTACATGTTTGGTTTTGTCCTTTTTTACATGTAAAAACTTTTACCATTAAAAATAACATTAGGTCACTATCCTTTATTTATAACATTTTACACAAAATTGTGAGTTTGCACATCAATACATGAGAAAGAAAACAGGTGTACACCACTACAGAGAGGGAAAATTTTATTATTTCCGTAGCCCTTCGGTGCAGAAAGGATTAATTTGCCTGTAATCGGCGCCACGTGTGGTTGCTTTTGACATTATTTGCCCTTTGGTCAGATGGTGCTGCCTTCAGATGCACTAGTCACTAATATAAAAATAAACCTCTATATTTTTGTAATACTTTGTAAGATGTGGCGTCTGCGTGCAGAACGGAAGTGAAAGGTGCCCGTGTTTGGAAGCGCGCGAATGGCTGACTCGTCGTGTTTGATTTGTGGCTGTCTGCCTGCCTGCCTCAGCTTCCCCTTTGCCAGCAGCGTGACACGTTGTGAAATTCGAGCTGCGGATGGCCATACGGCGGCCATGTAAGCACTTGCTCATCTTTCCCAGATGGTCGAATGGCTTTTGTGAATGCAATGCTGGATTGTGCTATTCGCGTTGCTTGCTGGCACTGGCAGCAGCCTGACTGTCGCGGACAGCAGGGTTGTGCCGAAGTGAATTCAAGCGCGCCTTTCTCGAGATGAAATTAGCATTGACCAACGCAAATCAACATGCCCTTTATGCACTATTTACAGTTTGGAACATTGTTTCTCTTATCGAGCGCAAACGGACGTCCCGTCAGTTACAAGGTGCTATCTTTCAGTTGTAAGGGAACCGCATACAAAACAAGCCCGGGGTTGTGTTTAAAGTAAAAAAAAAAAGAGACATGGCCTGCCACCGTGAAAGTGAAAGTCCGTGAAACTGCAGGGAGAGAGAAGGGAGGTGCTGGCAGCTGGGGAGGAGGAGGAGAAATGCGAGCAAGGCTGAGAGGGGAGGTGCTGGCGACACCAAGCTGGGGAACAGATGGCGAAGACTGGCGATTTGATGCTGTGCACTCGCATTTTAACTCATTGCGCTTGCGCATTGAGCTAAAAGCGCACATGCACTTCATCAAATCGCCAGTCTAGTTAAAGTCTGTTTAAGCCCCTATAGTCTCGCTCCGCTCAATGCGCATGCGCATTGACAGGCAAGACCTAAAAAGGAGGGTGATTCTATCACTACTGCCTCTGCACTTCCTCGATTGTTTTTTGGACCTCTACTGGCAGCGTGCAGCTGCGGAAGTCAGTAAAACCAATCTCTTCACAAACACGTTCCGTACTTCTGCACTTCACCAACACTTTCTCTCAAGGTTCCAAAAAAGAGACATACCTAAGAATGGTCAACCTGGGCCTTGCCTTCACTGAAGATGAGATTTCCAACCTTATGGCATCACTAGGCACCTTTGAGGGCCTCAACTCTGCTGTACCATCTACCAGCAATAACGATTGGGATGAATTAGAAGAACTAAGAAGGACACAGATAAAAACTGCCGTTCATGGTTTACTCATGTCTGAGTACCTAAGAGTAAATACAGCCCCACCTGGCCTGGTGGTTCGGAATGAACCATTTATTTTCCTCGATGACAAAACATTCAAAATTGACTAGTCTATAATTTCATGGCGATGCACACGAGACTGGATTGTACTTATAATAAAAGCTGCCAGCAGACTAGCATCAGAACTCAAAATAGAGATCCAAGCCATCGAGGTACGACTAAAGAGTTATGAGTCTCCTGCCAACTTGAAAAAACACCTTGATGAACTCAATAAAACACTCCATGACTTTGAGACTTCGCTGAAATTAAGCAAGTATGATAAATTCAAAAAGGACACCGGACGGTGGACATCAGAGAAAATCTACCCTTACATTAAAGATGATTATAGACCCTCCAGAAATAATACGACTGATGATGATTCATCAGACGCTGGATCTAACAGCTCGAATTCCAGCAGAGGTAAAAGCCCGAGGTATCCGGTTACTCGCCAGAACTATCGGCGACCCAATTACCATGGAGCAAGAGGATGGAACAATCATCCACCACCAATGATGTATCCACCTCAACAGTATGGCCCCCCACCATTCCACCACCCACAAGGACCCTATCCCCCATGGACATACCAACAACAAGATTACAGCTATTATGTTCAGACCCCTTTTTTAGGGGCACGCCAAGGGAGGAACAAGGGACGCAATCGGAGGGGTACGACCGTGCACTGGACTACAGGAGAAGAAGAACCACTAAGAATGGCAACAAGAAGCATGACAGGGGCATCCAAGAACCAGAAGTAAGCCTAATAGGGAACCTGACCGATTGCAACCTATCGGAGGCACAGGTCCCTACCCCCCTATCACGTACCACTGTCCTCACACCACACATAGCCTATCGTCAAAAACTAAGCGCTCCCGCGTAGTTCATAGGTCGTAGCACGCCCCGCCCCGTAGAGGGATTGGAAGACCCCTATGATGAAGCATGACACTATGGGATTCGTAGTGTGTGAGGGGTATTTTAAAAGCACATAGTGCTCTCCTTTTGCCACCTGCAAAGAGAGCTTTTCTCACTGTTTCTAGACATCAAGTATTCACCTTATAGTTTGCAAAAACTAATAAAATATCCACTTCCCTCACATTGATAGAATCCCATTGGTTATTTATAGCGTCTAGGAGGGTGATTCTATCACTACTGCCTCTGCACTTCCTCGATTGTTTTTTGGATTTTTAGGTCTTGCCTGAGCCAGCGCATGCGCTGTTCTGGGCGAGACATTTGGTCGGGCTCTGAGAAATGCTACTTGCCGGCGATCATCTTGCTAGAAAGCGCACAAGATCGCGCACAAGATCGCGCTCGATGAGCACAGCTGTCGCGGCTTCTTTGATCCAGCGCGCGTGAATGCGCGCACACACAACTGCCGTTTGCGCCCTTGATCGCGATCACTTTCACTTTCGCAGCCGTGTGCCTTTCACGGCTGCGCGTCCATGTTTGTTGTTTCGAGGTCTGCTTCTTCATATTCTCCCTGTCTCTACCTCATGTTTCTATAATTCCCTGCCTACATTGTCTGTCTTGACATGTTTGAAGATGTCTCCCCAGGGTGCACATCTTCTTTTTGCCTCCCACTCGTCTTCACGTACATATCCACGTTGTTTCTGTCTCTTTTCCTCGTATTAGCTTTGTTTTCACTTCCAGATCTTTGCCTTTCTTGCCCTCTCGGTACCTACATCTCTCCTTTTTAATTGTCCTCTCCTGTCTCCATATCTCTCCATACATGTATGTAGCCTGTCTCCGTCATATGTCCACATCGTCTCCCGTGCCTCCTGATCGACCCCCATGTCTCTTCTCTCTCTCGTTATTTCTCCCCTACTAGCTCACTCTCACCCCCTTCACTCCCATGCGTCTCTCTTTCTCGCCTTCTTTGCCGCGCACAGCCCAGCCAAGGCACTCTTTTGAGAAGCCGGCAATGTTTCTCTTGTTGGTTTTCATCTTGCAGGTCTTGTTCTCAGAGGAATCCGCGGCAAAACAATGACCCTTTGAGAGCAAATCACACACGCCAGAAGCAAAGCTCTCGTCACCTTTCTTTTGCGGTGACCCCGATATCGGCCATCAAAAGAAACCTGCTCTGCTCCGGTCTGTACGGCGACACATCTCTCGCCTGAGCGCAGTGAACGGGCCTCTGTCTTTGGCTCTGGGCGGGGCCCCACGCTTCCCGAGAGAACGAGCAGACATCCATCCATGGGCACCACCAAGCACGTCCACGTCTTCCCATGTTGTCTGTGAACTCGTTTGGGCTTATACAGGTTTCTCTCTACTGAGAAGCGGAGAGCAGCCGCTTTCAATCAAGGACGACAAAATGGTGGACTTACCTTGTGAAGATGGATGGATATGGATGGAAGTGCCCCTGGCAGAGAAGTTTTAAGCCATGGGCAAAGTAGGCTCTGGTCCACGGCCCCAGGCTTTCAGGAGACCCAGCTCTGTTCGTGCCCTAATTACCTTGAATAATTGTTAAACAGATTGTTTTAAATACCATTTTACTTTCATTTATATTTTTATGTGGGAGAGTCTATTGCAGACATTTTGCAGGGAAATGTTGTGTTTGAGTTTCATGCAACATTCATAAACAAGCATTGGCATAGCCAATAAGTCTCGCCTTTGGGACCTTAGAAGTGTTTAGTTATCCAGCACAGTATCCTTGGTGCAACAACATCAAGTGTTGCATGGCTAAACACTTATAAGGTCCCAAAGGCGAGACCTATTGGCTATGGCAATGCTTGTTAGTCAAGCTGGGAGTAGTTCATACTTAAGGTTTAGTGTTCTTAGTGTTGCTTTTACATTTTGATATGAAGCTCTTTGGTGCTGCACCAGTATGGTATAGTTAGGGAAGAGTGAGATCCATTTATTTTTGTGCAATATAGGAGAGCTCTCTTGCATTGCGGAGAAGAGTATCTTGGTCCTTGTAATTGAGTATTTTTGTGACTTTAGGGCGAGGCGATGCCCCTGGCATTGGTCGTCTAGGTGGTTCTCTTTGCTCTTTCTACGCAGAACATTCCCGTTAGGACCTCTGGGGATACCACAACTTACATCCATCGCTCTATAAATTGGGTGGTTTTGAGACCTTCACTGTTTTCAGGTAGTCCAACGATGCAGATGTTGTTGCGTCTTGAACGCCTTCTGCATCCTCAACGTGTTCCTGTAATGTGGCTTCTTGCCGCTGGAGTTGCCCAATGTGATCTGCATGCTCCGTTTGACCAGGGACTAATTCAAATAGTGTTGCTTTATTGTTTTTAACAGTATCTGCCATATAAGAATGGTGAGCTTTGAGCAGCATGAAGTAGGTAGTGAGTGCTACCTTATTTCTTGCAGTATTACATCCAGTTTATCTGGCGGGGATTCCATTATTGTGGGCCGTATGCTGCTCTCCATTTGTGTATTTGAGTGGTATTCTTACTCCTGCTGCGTGGGGTAAACCTCTGCTTGTTCCGTAGGCCTCCTTCTTGTGAGACCCATGTTCCAGGCTATTCTATTCTTGTTTCTCCCTCCAGTTACTATAGTCACTTGTTTAGGAGCTCACTAGGCTCGCTTAGCGCTGATCACTGCCAATCCCGGTTCCTAGTTTTATGTTGGGATACTGCACCAATTTGTCCAGTAATTTACTGTTTCACACCATGTGGAGCAGGTGTCGGACGCTCCGCCAGCGAAGTTGGGTGGTTCTGATTTTAGATGGCTGTGTGTGAGGATCAGCTTGCCAGGGGGACTACAGCCATTTGGGAAGCAATTCACTGCCCAAGGTGGCTTGGTGCTTGTCAGGTGTTGTCTCTCTGTGACGCTCAGTTGTTAATCAGTTCTGTTAAGGTCGGTTTAGTTCCCTTCCTGCCTGGTGTTTCTCGCAGGTTCCAGAATGTAGGTCTCGTGCTGCAGGCACTCCCAGTTGCGGTGTTTATTGAGCCCAGCTGTGTTTATATGTATAGACTATATCTCTTTATTTTCCTATGATACATCAAAGCATTATCAGGTAGAAGAAAGAGTGTCCAAGGGATATTTACAGACCTGCGCGGATAAATCCCCTATCCACATATGACTACAAAAAATCTGCGGGTCTAGAATGAAAAAATCGAGGTTTAGACCAACAAATAAAAGTGCATAAAACAGGAGATAATCACAAATGGAAAAAATCTCATTTAAGAGGACAGATTTCCATCAGTCACCGAAGTGATATGCTTCATCATTTGGGGCTCTCTTCTCGGCTGCACGCTAGTACAACCACGGAGCTACAACTCCTTGCTGACTTAAAAGAGGAGCTCGCAGATGTTTTAAATAGAGTCCAAAACTAGATCATCCAAGATCAGTGAAGCATAACGCAGTGTAGTGACTGTGTAGTGCATTGTAGAGATATGTGAATTAATTGACTACCAAAGGAAAATTATGTTTAATCAGTATCCTATGTTGTCAAGGGTGAAAAAGTGCAAGGGCGCTCAATAGATATGTGAGCGCACTAGTGATGAGGTCGACATGTTTCAGCCATTCAAAATCACGGCTTTCTTCAGGACCTAGATGCAACTACTGCACAGTAATAGTGATAGAAGATAAACATATCTTATATTGAACGATACAGCTGTATACCTGTACTCAGCATTTGATGGCACCAAGGCATAGGTGTCGCACTCCTGTTAGAGAAAGATGTGGAAAAAATTATTGATGCAAATTGAATGTTGGTCTAAACAATACATATACTCAAACAACACATTAAAATAAAGTGTGTGCTAAACAAGGTCCTCACAGATAGATGGACTTAATATAAAAAAACCTTACCCATTACAAATTGGGAGGGTACTCCCCGCTCCTGGCAACCGCTCAGGGCGGGAGGCAACGCTCTGTAGGAAAAAGAAACTAACCCATGTGTCCAATTCTAAGTCCAATGCTAATAATATAGGGCAAGATGTACTCTACCATAAAGAATAATTTTGTAAAAAGTAAAATTAATAACAAATTGGCAAGTGGGTTATATCTAGATGGGAATGGCAGACAGCACCATGATGAAATGTCAGCCCTTCGAGACTAAGCCTGCACTAGGCGCTACCTGTGTATGCACAGCCAACTCGTAAGCGATAGACCAAACCGACATAAAAGCGGCAGTGGACGCCGCGTCTAAGTCAACACATGGCAGGTGTTTTAAAAAACCAAGGGTAGCGTATCTCGAGATGGCTATTCTAACTACGGGCAAACAAGTAGATTGAGGTCAACAGATCCCCTTACCTGATCCGTCGCTAGCCCGGGCTGGAACCTGAGAGTCACCGGCGGTGACGTCCCGTCCGGGGTAGCGATTTGAATATCCCTGGTCGGATCAGAAAAATTGCCCGCAGCTGTGGGAAAATAAGTTGTCATGCGCAAAACCGAGACAGAAATTATCACGCGTCACGTTTCTCAGACGGGGAATGCCGTCATGGTTTAAAGAACTACAAAAGGCACCCTGCTGAATAGGGAAATGTGGTTTGTAATACCCCAACACTCGCCAGCGCCTAAGATAGTCAAATGCCATGCACA